>NC_056731.1:160572494-160872494 GCF_019279795.1 Protopterus annectens
TGAAGCTCCCATGGCAACCCTGTGAGTTTGTTAAAAAAATTCCCCCTCAAAAGTAAAAGAATTGGAGGTTAAAATAAACTCTATAGCTACCATAATAAAATTAATCAAATCATTCTTAAGATTTGTAAGTTCTAAAATGGCTTCATAGAACAATTCCAGACCAACATTGTGAGGGATTGAAGTAAAAAGATTTACTACATCAGTCGTAGAAAACAAACATTCTTCACTATACCAATTATTTTCAAACTTAGACAGGAAGTCCCATCAGTCCCTCAGTAAATGTAGGACTTCCCTTAGTGTTTCCTTCAAAATCCTGTCTATAAAAATACCTAAGGAGTAAATCGAACAGGTCCTACCTGAAACAATAACACGGAAGGGTGGGTTATCAATATTCTTGTGTGTCTTCAGTATTCTGAAGGCCACGGGTATCAATGGATTATCAGTCTTTAAAAACTCAAATAACTCTTCAGATATAGCTCCCTGGAAAAAGGGAGTCCTCCAGAAATAACTGGATTTTACTATGTGCTAGAAAAAATTAATTCCTGGAAGATGTAAGATATTTATCAGTATCAGAAAAAATCGATGTAAGTTCATTGAATTAATCTAACTTGTTGAAAATAAGAATACCCACCACCCTTATCTGGTTTCATAATTCTTAATGAACTACCCTGTCTCAACATTTTAATCAATTCATGCTCTTCTTTATTAAGATTAAACATTCTCCTCTTGGAACCATTACCAAGCGAGAGCTGGATATCAACTTCACAAGCTTTCTCAAATGCTTGTACTACAGGATGGAGGGGAGGGTTAAAGTTACTTCTTTTCTTAAATATTCTATTGTTAGAATTCAAATTACCTTGCTGTTCCTTGAATAAAATATTAAAGTTTAATTTTCTAGTATATAATTTCAATTCTGTAACAGTATCTACAATATCTAACTTTAAACCAGGTATACATTTAAACCCTTTATTAAAAACTGAAAAAAAAATGTCTCATCTATCTGAATGTCCGAAAAGTTAAAAATATTGAAACCTTCCATTGACAAACATTTCCCATCATGATTAACCTGGATAATTCCCCTATTAAATTGTACGTCAGTCTGTATCTGCTTCTGTAACCCCCCCCCCCCTGTTGTACCTTGGGGAGTGTTGTTGGCCTAAAAAAGGTTTTTGTTTTTGTTTGTTCCTAGTTTCAATGCACTCTGACCTTCTAAGGGATGGGTATTGTACATCATATTCTTCCTGTGTAGAGGGGAACAACCTTCCTTCGTTACATGGACCCTCCTCACTGGGAAAACCCGTGTTATCAGTAGTCAAATGCCCGTCTGTAACTTTCTCTAACCCTGAAAAATAACTAGGAATGGGGTACACTTGCTTTTTGTTATAATCAGCATTATCTCGTAATAACTTTTTCTTCTTACGCTCAACATTAGTTTTGACATTTAAATCAACTTTATCAAGAATACGTTGATAATTCGTACAATTAGAGTCAAATAAAGCTAAAAAATTTCAAAAATTTATCCCAGATATTGAGCTCCAGTGATCTAAATGAGTAAACTTAAATTCATTTTAATTAATGTATTTAGTTATTTGTCTTTTGTTAACCAAGTTAATCCAACTGGGCTGGTGGCCTATTTTCAGTGGAGACCTGAGGAGAAAAGCTCCACACAAAGAAAAAAAAAAACAGAGTTTAAATCCAGCAGTAAAGTGAACCTGGATACATAACTACATACATTCATGCAGTAATAGAAATTAGTTATCCACAAAGTTCAGTAAAAACAATAGCTAAAAATTATAAGAGGTAGAAACCTGTAGTAAAAAATGTAAATTTACAATAAATCTTCATAAAAAAGCCGTTAAAACATCTTTAATGATTCAACCAAGTTGGTAGAGAGGAAGAAAAAGTATTAAATAGAGGGGTAGAAGTACAAGGGTGGGGAATAAAGTTTAGGAGAGTCAAGGGAATAAAAGAATGCAGATCTGAGAAGAGGTTGGTTGGGAAGTATAGTAGCAGAGGAAGAGGAAAGATGAGATCTAGGTATAGTATTGCTCAGAGGAACAGTTGATGTACCACAGTAGTAGTGTTTATAATAGTTATATTAGAATCAGGAGAAGAGAATTGTTATAGTCTCACAATTGGGTGAGTATAAGGTAGGTAGGGTGGTGACATATGCAGGGGTATAAAAGAGGCAGCCGACGCCATTTTATCCAGTCTTTCTTGCCGCACGGTGCCCGAAGCAGAAGCAGTTCGCAAGTGCCTGTCGGCTGACTCCTTAGATTTTCAAATCAAATTTCAGACCGAAGTCTTCAATAAAGCTAAGTACTCCATTGGGGAACCTTTTCTTGCCTCAGTCCGATGTCAGAAAAAGTTAATAATTGCATTTCTTGTGGGAAAGCAAATACCTCATAAGGATTTTCATTCCTATTGTATCCCTTGCCTAGGCCCAGACCACGACGTTACAGGTTGTCGGTTTTGTGCTAGGTTTAACAAACAAACTATTAAACGTTGGTTTGATTTCGCCCGACATTATTTTGGTAGAAAATTTAATTATACCATGTCGTCGGAGCAACCGACGTCCGAGATGCATAAAAAGCACAAAGATAAGGACAGGCAGCCATGACCCAAACCAGACACCGAGGCCTCTGCTAGGCCAGTCGCCGGTTCTCCGGTTTTCAGTGAGGTGCCTACGCAGCCCCTGATGACCGCTGATTTAGAACCCCAGCCTACATCCGACTACCAAGCGGAGATTGCAGGGCCTCCAGAGCCTTTATCTTTAGGCCCTTCCGACTCCATGGCTGATGGGGATTCCGGTGCAGTTGAAAAGCCGTCAGTTGCTGAAGGTGTCTTCAGACCGACTACACTTACTATTAAATCCTTTGCAAAACTGAAAACTCCATTAAAAGTAAGGAAGCCTGTACAGTAGTCTCCAGTGCAAGGCCCCATGCCTAAGAAACAGATGCTTAAGATGGCCGAAGACTTAATTACCCTAATCAGGGGTTCCCATCCCCTACCTGACAAAAGGCCTAGACAGGAGGAGGACTACGCTTCCTCTGACCAGGTTTCCATTACCTCAGATTCTTCTAAGGAACAGGAGTACTCTTTTCCCCCTTATGAAGACTCTGATGCTGAAGAGTCTATTCCTTCAGCATCTCCCCCAGAAGACTACTCTTTTGGGGAAACTTTACATACCATGAGGGAACATTTCCACTGGGAAGGCCAGGATTACTCTGATTCTAAGAAAAGGCTCCGAGAGTTCCCCTTACTACCCCAGCACAGACCCCTTGCTATTCCACCTGTGTTAGACATTGTGGAAGATGTTTATTCAGAATCTAGCCTTAACCCAGATTCATTACCTCCTGCACCAGCCAAACCAGACAGATACTACAGAGTCCCTGACTCACATAAATTCCTACATAAATGCCCAGTTGCTGACCCAGAAACCATTTCCCAGGGTCCCAAAGGGGTTAAGGCCTCTCTTGCTAAAAATCCTGTACCGTATGAAAGGGATTCTATTGCACTAGACAGATGGGGAAAGAAAGTATATACCTCAGCTACTCTAGCTATGAGGGCCTTAAATTGCCAGTTTCACATGCTGAAATATCAACAATATTTGATGTCTCAATTAAAACAAAAAATGAGCACACATACAGAGCAGCCGGATTACAAAGAAATGCAAGATTTGTTGCATGCAGCAGAACAAGTGGGAAAACATACTTTGCAATGTGGATTTGATTCATTAGAAGCTTATTGCAGAGCAGCTGTAACAGGGTCTGTCATTCGTAGGCATGCTTGGTTAAAAAAACAAACTTTACCTGATCATGTTAAAGCAAAGTTATTGGATGCACCCTTACAGCAGGATGTTTTATTTGGTGTGAAAGCAGAAGAGGTTTTAAAGAAAATGGAGGATAAGGCAAAATCTATGCAGACGGTCAAGGATTTTTTACAGGTCCAACCCCCTCGTTTCAGCAGAAATTGGCCAACCAAAAACTGGTCCTTTCCAACTTCTGACAGACCACAGAGGGGCAAATACAGACGCCCAAGGGGCAGAGGTCAGCCACAAGGCTCTTACAAGCCACAACATGGGGGTGCCACAACCCAGAAAGGAGGAGAAGACAGGTCTTAAACTATCAGAAGACAATCACAATGACTTACCCCTCAGACTGCCAAGCAAATCACTCTTGGCAGCTCCCTTACGAGGAAAACTTGCACTTTTTGCAGACAATTGGCATATCATCACAAAAGACAAATGGGTCCTAAATATTGTAACTCAAGGATACAGGTTCCACTTTCACACTTTACCAAGCATAAAAGGAATGCCAAACCTGCCATCAAATCAACGGGCAGAGGCTCAAAGACAAATTACAGCACTCATGGACATGACAGCCATTCAACAGGTTCCTACACAGGAGCAAGGACAAGGATTTTACTCAAGACTCTTTCTGGTTCTCCGAAAGGACAAAGCCTGGAGACCCATTCTAGACCTTTCAATTCTAAACACATACCTGGAAGTACCCAAATTCAAGATGCTCACACTACAGCAACTTCTTCCCATGCTGGGCAAGAAGGCTTGGCTAGTAACGTTGGACCTCAAGGAGGCATACCTGCATGTCCCTATCAGACAAAATTGCAGAAGATACCTCCGATTTATAGCAGGTACAACTCATTACCAATTCTCTGCACTGCCCTTTGGCTTATCTACTGCGCCCAGGGTCTTCACAAAATGCCTGGCACCAGTAATTGCATACTGCAGACAAAGAGGAATCCAAATATATCCATACCTGGATGACTGCCTTATTCAAGCAGACAGCAAGGACATTCTTTTAAAACATCTGGCGTTTGTAAAAAACCTACTAAGTTGCCTAGGGTACACAGTAAACGAAAAGAAGTCAAAACTAGTGCCCTCACAAGACATAATATTCCTGGGTGCCAGCTTAAGTACAACGGCCCAAATGGCTTATCTCACGCCAGACAAGCAAGGACAACTGACTCAAATACTTCAAAATGGTGGCAACAAAGACCCAACTCCCTGCAAGAAAAATTCTGCAGGCCTTGGGATTCATGGCATCTTGCATACTACTAATACCATATGTCAAACTGCATATGAGGAAATTACAATGGTACCTGAAAAGCGTATGGACTCAACACAGCCACAGCTTGGAAACAATAATACCACTAATTCCCTGCCTTCAATAGGAGTTTCTATGGTGGGCTCAGGCATGTCACCTCAACAAGGGTCAGCCTTTTTCACCTTGCCCACAGCCAGGCAAACAATGACAACAGATGCATCGGATTACTCCTGGGGAGCACACATGGCAGGACAGTGTATTTAGGGCAAATGGTCTGCAGATCAAATGCATCATCAAATGCATCTCCACATCAATCAAAAAGAGATGCCAGCTGTACAAAATGCCCTAACAGCTTTCAAGGACCTCCTACATCCAGGACAACTTCTAATAAAGACGGACAACACCACAGTGATGTGGTACATAAACAAGGGGGCACACATTCCTACCCCCTATGCAGGCAAGCAATGACCTTGTGGAACACATCACTGACCTACCAAGTTCAACTACAAGCACAATTCCTGCCAGGAAAGAAAAATACATTGGCAGACAAACTAAGCAGAAATATCATGGATCCTCACGAGTGGAAACTAGACCCACAAGTATTCACAATGATAACTCAAAAATGGGGGAGCCCAGACATAGATATGTTTACCTCCCCCCAAAACTACCAACTGCGAAAGTTTTGCACAAGGACATACCACACACTAGCCTGGAAAGTGGACGCCCTCTCATTCAGTTGTAAAACACTAACAGTGCATGCCTTTCCTCCACTGCCTCTTCTGGCAAAGGTGCTGCTAAAAGGCAGATTAGAGAGGCCACAAATGATACTCATTGCTCCAGACTGGCCATGCCAACACTGGTATCCAATATTAAGGAACATGGCTCAAAGCCCACCATGAATTTTACCTCAAATTCCTCACCTGCTGACTCAGCAAAACAATCAGATTCTACACAGCCAGCTCAAGACTTTAAATCTGGCTGCATGGCAGATTATCTAAACAACCAGTCACCACTTCTCTCTACAGCTGTTATGGATGTCATTCTGGAGGCCAGGAGGCCCAGCACAAGGAAAACCTACTCAAACAAATGGAAAAGATTCTGCGCCTGGAACCAGCCTAAAGGCCAAAATCCTCTTGTCCCAAATATTCCTCAGATTCTGCAATATTTAACTGAGATGTTGCACAAAGGCCTTTCCTTTTCAACTATAAAGATCCACGCTTCATCTATTTCAGCTCATTACAACACGGATCCTCCTATTTTTTCACATCTATTATTAAGACAGTACCTCAGAGGGGCTAAGAACAAAAGACTGCCCCGAAGAGCACCAACACCAACTTGGGACCTCAATTTTGTTTTGGAAAAACTTACACTACCGCCCTTCGAGCCAGTTTTCTCAGCTGATTTACAATTTTTATCATGGAAAACTGCCCTGCTGCTAGCAACCACAGGGTCAGAGTTGCCGGCGCCATGTCAGACTCAAAGCCTGTCACAAGTGGTGTCCCACAGGGCTCAGTCCTGAGCCCACTCTTGTTTGGCATCTACTTTTCCGAAGTACAAGCAAACACAGGAGGGTTATGGCTGACAAAGTTTGCAGATGACTGCAAACTGGGCGCCATAGTAGAAAACACATCTGACACAGATATCCTTCAGAAGGGTCTCACAGAAATGGATAACTGGTGCCAGAGCCACGGCCTAAAGTTAAATGCCAAAAAATGCATAGTCATACCCTTCGGGAAAAACAAGGTTACCCCTAGCTACCAAATAGGTGGCAATCCACTGAGCACAGAAGAAGTTATCAGGGACCTGGGGACCCAGGTTGATAGTAGTCTGTCATTCGACACCCATGTAGCTAAAGTAGTTAGGAAGTCCTTCTACATTGCCCACCTTATCATGAAGGATTCTCATCTAGATCAAGGGAGGTCATAGTCTCCCTTTACTCATCACTCATCAGACCAATGATTGAGTACAATGCCCCATTCGAATGTATCTGACCCGACACTTGCAGCAGCTGGAGAGGCCACAAAAGTTCCTCACCAAAAGGATAAAGGGTCTCAAAATCTGTCCTATGCTGCCCGACTGAAAGAACTCCAGCTCTATTCAGTCGCCACGCTTGCTCAGAGGTGACCTTTGCCTAACATACAAGGCCATGTCAAACCCAGATTTGATGAATATGCTTCACCTCAAAAATCTAGATCCATCAGAGCCACAAGGGCGGAGACTTAAACCTCGACACGGCTATTAATAGGACGTGCTGGAGGGATAGATTCATCACCCAAAGACTCCCTATGCTGTGGAACAAAATCCCGGTACATGTGAGGCAGAGCACCTCGCTGGCCTTGTTCAAGAGAAATCTTGACCAATGGATGGGAGATCGCAGATATACCCCAGGAATTACCTCAGTGTCACTGCTCGACAGAGGCACAGCAAAATAATGGGTATAGTTCCCCATACTAAAGGGGTGGCGTAAGCCACAAAACAATGGGCTAGGCTTATAAATGCCCTCGGGCAGATAGCCTAGTATGAACCTATGAACCTATGAACCTATGAACAATAACTTCAGCACGAAGAGTCTCAGAGCTACAGGCCCTAATGGCAGTGGAGCCTTTCATAATTTTTCATCAAGACAAGAGTCTCTTTACGAACTAACCCTTCCTTTATGCCAAAGGTAGTATCCAGTGTGGCTCTAAACCAAACCATTCATTTACCCACCTTTTATCCAAACCCCCAGAATAAAGGGGAAAGGCTCCTACACTCTTTGGACATTCACAGGCAATTACGTTTCTACTTGGATAAAACAAAGGTTTTCAGAAAATCTGATCAGCTCTTTGTATCCTATGCTGTAGGATCTCAAGGAAAGCCTATATCAAAACAGACCATTTCAAAATGGATAGGACATTGTATCCGTTTCTGCTACACGCACCATGGGAAACCTGTACCTGGTAACATTAGGCCTCATTCCACCAGGGCTACAGCAACATCAGCAGCCTTCCTCAGAGGGGTACCAACCAAGGATATTTTGGAAGATGCAACTTGGAGTTCAGTGCACACCTTCACCAAGAACTACCACTTACCTCTATACTCAAAAACCAGAGCTGGCTTTGCCACTGCAGTTTTGCAGGGCCTGCTAGCTTCTCCAAACCCTGTTTATTACCAACCACCCAGCCTTAGCTTTGGGATTTAACCCAAGTGTGATGACTGCAGCAGTGTAACACGATGAACATAGTACAGTTTTGTACCTACCATAAATGTAGATGTTCGAGTGTTCACACTGCTGCAGTCCAGGTTACCTTCCCACCTTCCCCTCTTCTTACCTAGGTTTTATCTATAGCTCCCTGTTTATACAATCTCTAAGATGTATTTCTATATGGTGTATTTGCTTACAGCTGTAGCTATTGTTTTCTACTTATTTAATTTACTTAGGATTACGTATTGCCTTCCTATTTGGTGGCACCTGACATCTGGGGCAAGAAAAACTGAAGAAAATGGCGTTGGCTGTCTCTTTTATACCCCTGTCGCACTGACGTCAGGGAAGAAGCGACAGCAACTGATGCTGGACCAAGACTTTGGAACTCGGGCCGACTGCAGGACTGCCTGACGGCAGATAACCCAAGTGTGATGACTGCAGCAGTGTGAACACTCGAACATCTACATTTATGGTAGGTACAAAACTGTACTATTTATTGCATGCAGCTGAATAAGTGGGAAAGCATACTTTGCAATGTGGTTATGATTCAATGGAGGCCTCTTGCAGGGCCGCTGTTACAGGTTCTGTTATTAGAAGGCATGCTTGGTTAAAGGAACAGAATCTGCCTGATCATGTTAAAGCAAAATTATGAGATGCACCATTACAGCATGATACTTTGTTTGGTACTAAAGCAGAAGAGGTGTTGAAAAAAATGGAGGATAAGGAAAAATCCATGCAGTCAAGGATTTCTTACAGGTACAACCACCCAGGTTTAGCAGGAACTGACCTTCTAAAAATTGGTCCTTTCTAGTATCAGACAGACCACAAAGAGGCAGATACAGGCATCCCAGAGGCAGATCTCAGCCCCAAGGCTCATACAGGCCTAAACAATGGGGTGCTCCTACCTCCAAAAGCAGAGAAGACAAATCACAGCCTTACAGGAAACAGTCACAATGACTTTCCTCTACCAGATCCAAGCACTTTTCTTTTGGCAGCCGCTTTAGGGGGAAAACTAGCACTTTTTTCATCAAATTGGCAAATGGTTACCCAAGACAAATGGGTCCTGAACATAGTGTCCCAAGGCTACAGGTTCCATTTTCACACTCTACCAAGGTCAAAAGGTATGCCAGACCTAACACACAATCAGTGGGCAGAGGCTCAAAAACAAATTACAGCCCTCATGGACATGAGGGCCATTCAGCAAGTACCACAACAAGAGCAGGGGCAAGGATTTTACTCCAGACTTTCCCTAGTACCCAGAAAGGCAAAACCTGGAGACCAATACTGGACCTGTCTATACTAAATACGTTTCTGGAAGTTCCAAAATTCAAGATGTTGACTCTACAGCAGCTACTGCCCATGCTGGGCAAGAGGGCTTGGCTGAGTGGCTCGTAACTTTGGACCTAAAAGAGGCATACCTGCATGTCCCAGTCAGACAATCTTGCAGAAGATACCTCAGATTCATAGCTGGCTCAATGCATTACCAATTCTCTGCACTGCCCTTTGGCTTATCTACTGCGCCCAGAGTGTTCACAAAATGCCTGGCACCAGTAATTGTGTTTTGCAGACAAAAAGGAATTCAAATATATCCCTACTTGGACGACTGCCTAATTCAAGCAGAGAACAAAGACATTCTTCTAAAGCATCTGGCGTTTGTAAAAAGATTACTAATTGGCCTAGGGTACATGGTAAACGAGACAAAATCAAAACTAGTGTCCTCTCAAGAGATAATATTCCTGGTTGCAAGCTTAAATACAACTGCCCAGATGGCTTATCTCATGCCAGACAAGCAACTGACTACTTACTTCAAGAAATTGGGAACAAAAACCCACATATCTGCAAGGAAAATCCTGCAGGCCTTGGGTTTCATGGCATCATGCATTCTACTAATTCCATATGCCAGACTGCATATGAGGAAACTACAGTGGTATCTAAAAAGTGTTTGGACTCAGCATTGCCACAGCCTGGAGACAGTAATTGCACTCATTCCCTGCCTGCAACAGGAGTTTCGATGGTGGGCAGAAGCCTGTCACCACAACAAGGGTCTGCCATTCAGTTTACCCACAGTCAGACAGACACTGACAACGGATGCATCAGATTATGCCTGGGGGGCCCATATGGCATGAAAATGTATTCAGGGCACATGGCCCACAAACCAGATGCATCTTCACATCAATCAAAAAGAGATGCTAGCTGTTCGAAATGCCCTGACAGCTTTCAAGGACCTGCTTCACCCAGGACAGTTATTGATAAAGACAGACAACACTACGGTCATGTGGTACATAAACAAGCAGGGAGGTACACATTCCTACCCCCTCTGCAGACAAGCAATGACCTTATGGGACACAGCATTGGCTTTTCAAGTTCACCTGCAAACACAATTCCTGCCAGGAAAAACAAATACTCTGGCAGACGAACTAAGCAGATACCTCATGGATCCCCACGAATGGAAACTGGATCCACAAGTCTTCAGCATGATAATAAGGAAATGGGGATGCCCAGACATAGATCTATTTGCCTCCCCTCACGACTGCCAATTGCAGAGATTTTGCACAAGGAGTTACCACAAGCAAGCATGGAAAGTGGATGCCCTACCCTTCAGCTGGAAAAATCTAACAGTATATGCTTTTCCCCCACTGCCTCTCCTTCCCAGGGTACTCCTAAAAGTCAGACGAGAAGGCAAAAATTATACTAATTGCACCAGATTGACCACGCCAGCACTGGTACCCAATCCTAAAGAGCTTGTCTCAAGGTCCAGCATGGATATTGCCTCAAATGTCCCACTTGCTGACCCAACAAAACAATCAGATCCTGCACAGCCAACTCAGGACCTTAAGTCTGGCAGCATGGCGGGTAATGTAGCCATTCAGAACACTCCTCTTTCAAAAGCTGTTATGGATGTTATCTTGGAGGCAAGGAGGCCCAGTACCAGAAAATCTTATGCAGAAAAATGGAAGAGATTCTTTGCTTGGAACCAGGAACATGACATTGACACGTGTGTACCAAATATCCCTCAGATTTTACAATACCTAACTGAGATGCTGAACAAAGGCCTTTCTTTCTCATCAATTAAGATTCATGCCTCTGCTATTTCAGCCCACTGCAATACGGAACCACCTATCTTTTCTCATCCTTTAATAAGGCAGTAACTCAGAGGGGCCAAAAACATTAGGCCTCCAAGGAGAGCACCAATTCCGGCCTGGGACCTCAATTATGTTTTGGAAAAAACTCACACTGCCTCCTTTCGAGCCAGCATCAACAGCAGATATAAAATTATTATCCTGGAAAACAGCTCTGCTCCTAGCATTAACCTCTGCAAGACGAGTCTCGGAGTTACAAGCACTAATGGCTGTGGAACCTTTCATCATTTTTCATCCAGACAGGGTTTCTCTGAGGACAAACCCTACATTTATGCCTAAGGTGGTGTCCAGTGTGGCCCTCAACCAAACCATTCACATGCCTACCTTTTACCCAAATCCACAGAACAAGGGTGAGAAAATTCTGCATTCTTTGGACATACACAGGCAGTTACGCTTCTACTTGGACAGAACTAAAACTTTCAGAAAGACTGAGCAACTTTTAGTGTCATATGCTGCAGGATCACAAGGAAAGGCTATCTCAAAACAGACTATTTCTAAATGGATGGGCCATTGCATCCGCTTCTGCTATTTTCATCATGGCAAATCAGTGCTTAAGGGCATTAGGCCTCATTCCACCAGAGCAGCAGCTACTTCAGCAGCATTCCTCAGAGGAGTAGCAACCAAGGATATGTTAGAGGCTGCAACTTGGAGTTCAGTGCACACCCTCACAAAGCACTACCACTTACCTCTTTACTCTAAGTCCAGAGCAGGCTTTGCCACTGCAGTTCTGCAGGGCCTCATAGCCTCTCCTAATACTATTTAGCCCAGCCACCCATCCTCAGCTTTGGGATTTAACCCAAGAGTAATGACTGCAACAGTGAAACATGATGAACATAGTAATGTTGTGTACCTACCATAAATGTAGATGTTCGAGTGTATTCACTGTTGCAGTCCAGGTTACCCACCCTCCACCCCCCTTTTCTTTGCTGGGACTTATCTGCACTTCTCTATCCTACACAACCTATTTGGTGTATTTGCTTGTAGATGAAGAAAATGTTATTTTTGTGCATGCATTTGTATTAGCATATTTTACAGCCTACCGATTTGGGGGCACCTGACATCTGGGGCAAGAAAAACTGAAGAAAATGGCATCGGTTGCATCTTTTATACCCCTGGTGCACTGACGTCAGGGAAGAGGCGACAGGAACCGACGCCGGACCTAGACTTTGGAATTCTGGCCAACTGAGGGTAGCCTGCCAGCAGGATAACCCAAGAGTAATGACTGCAACAGTGAATACACTCGAACATCTACATTTATGGTAGGTACACAACTGTACTTTTGTTATTAAGATAAATAGAGAACCAGAGAGTAGTGGATGCAGAGAGATTGAGTTCAGTTAGTTTAGTAAGAAGCTTAGGATGGGAGACTGTGTTGAATGCCTTGGAGAGGTCAAGGAATAGACATGACACCAGTTTATTGTTATATTTTGCCTCTGTTGTAGTCTGTGTGAAGGATAGAAGGATTGTGGACTTGTTGTGGTGGGGCCTAAATCAGTGTTGAGAGGGGGTGAAGAGATCCTCCTGGAGTAGATATTTAAGAAGCTGTCTGTGAATGCATTTCTCCAGAATTTTTGAGAGAGGGGAGAGAATGGCTATAGGTCAGAAATTGGAAGGGTCAGCAGAGTTCCATCCTTTATGAAGAGGAATTGCATAAAAGGATTTCAAAATTTCTGGGACTGAGGATTTTTTGATAGAATGGTTGATAAAGATTGAAACAGGATATACTATAGTATTGGCTGCAACTTTGAGAAATTGGGGAGTGGGTTGTTGAAGGAAAGAGAACAAGGTTTAAGTTTCTGCAAAAGGAATTATGTAAGCAGTGGAAACAGGTTTCAGGGAGAAGGCTGAGTGGAGGCAGGTGGTGGAGGGGGTGGGGGTTGTGATTGGTTAATGTCAGCAGAGATTAGTTTGTGGATAGAGTCTATGAAGTAATTGTTTAATAGGGTGGCCATTTCAAGAGGTGATTTATTGGGAAAGGGTCTGGGTTCGAAGTGTGGATAGACTGAGCTTCCTGATAGAATTTTTTCTTGTCTTGGATAATATGTTTTTTGGCAAGGTTTCTTAGTTCTTTGAATTTAAGGAGGAGAGAAGAAGATTTTGTCTTTGTCCATTGTTTCCAGCTAGTGTCTCTAAGTTTCATGGTGGAAAGGGTGTCTTTAGAGAGCCAGGGTGTGGGATTAGATTTGATCCTAATTTTTCCGATGGGTGCTAGGGTGTTTAGTATGTTTAATTAATATGTTTAGGAAATTATTGTTAAACTCAAGAACAGCATCATTTAGAGGAAGGTTGAACAGGTGAGACCAATTAACAAGAGAGAGTTGGTAGTTGAAAGCTTCAGAGTTGAAGTTGGACAGGTTTCGGCAGTCTCTATAAAGATGGGTTTTTGAGGTTTGAGAAAGTACTCTTAGTACTGAGATAGGGAGGTGATTGCTTAAGGAGTCCGGAAAAAAGTGGTTTGCTTATAGTATTGATTTGGGGCCGGAGTTTTTATTGGTGGGATTAGAAATAAGTTGACTGAAACCAAAAAAACGTTATACTAAGGCTAGGGGAGTGGGGGGAGAGTTTATTCCAATCAATATTGACATCACATAGTAAGATTGCTTCATAAGAGAGATATTGAGAGATCAAGGATAAAATACATTCAAAAATTGGAATATTGTTAACATGATGGTATATAGATAGATGCTATTACAAATTTCTTGTGTGAGCTGAGGTGACAGTTGAAAAAGATGAGTTCAGCAGGGGAGAAGTCAGGGAGGGGTAGGGAGAGAGGGGAGAGGTCAAGCTATTCTGAGTGTATGATAGCAACACCTTCCCCCTTTTTTGAAAAGTCTGTCTTGCCGGAATATGTTATAACTGTGGGATAGAATTTCAGAGTTTGTGATATGAGGTTTGAGCCAGATTTCTGAGAGAGCTAAGATGTGAGGAGAATGGTGGGATATCCAAGTGTGTAAGTCTGTGATTTTGCTAGGGAGACTTTGTAGATTTATGGAGTAGATAGACAGGTGTTTGGTTGGAGTGGTGTGGAGTTGGTGCCCAGTAGCTGAAGTGGAAGTGGTAGGGTTGGAGGAAGAGAATGGACTAGGATTAGGGTGAATATCCCTATCTGGTAAGAGAGTAATAGGAAATAAATTAGGCTTAGAGAAGTAGAAGTAATAGGTAGTGGGTTTAAACTTATGTTTCGGGGAAGTGAGAGAAAGATGGAAATGTAGTAGTTTGTGATAATGACTACAGGAGGTATTGTAGAGAGAGGGAAATTCAGGGTTTTATTGACGGAGGATGTTACATGGGTAAGAGTGGGTGATAGAGGAGGGTATAGTAAGTTAAACTCATAAGAGGAGGAACAGAATGGGAGTTAAGAGTAAGTGCAGTAGCATGCTGTTGTATTATGTGGGTGTATTACTGATATGAGGATAGTGGTGTTATTGATTGTGTGGAGAAGTTGTAAGAAAGTTAAGAAGGTGCAAGGAGGAGCAGTAGGTAGAAGAGGGGGAAGGAAGAGTAAGTGATGAAAGATTCAGGGTAAAGCAGAGGTGGAGAGAAGGAAATTGATTTGTGCTGCAGAGCTAAAAGGTAGTGGGAGAAGTGGGATCTGGGGGAATGGAGAGAAAAGTAGGGGAGGGTTTAATGGTTAGGGTAGGGGATGAATTGTTATTGGATAATTGAAGTGAGGGGGAGGCCCCCTTACAGGGAGGTTAGCATATAAATCTAGAGTATTCAGGGGGTGGGTGGGAATGGGGATAAGGTAGTGGAGCAGAGAGAACCCGAGCATAGCGGGAAGAAACACTTTCATAAAAAATTCTAATAAGACAAAAAACATTATCAATGACCTTGGAGAGCAGGTAAGCTCTGCTTAGGTCCCTTTTTATTTGCTTAAATTAACTAATTACTACTAGGAGGTAAGGGAGTGTAATAATAATTACAACTCTGTTTGTGTGCATGCTGCAGTTGATTGGTAGAAAGTGGAAAACAAAGAGACAAGTTAGGGTTTTACATGTATTACAATAACTGCAGAAACAAAACACTAAACATACGCTATACTTGTTTTTATGTTGTTTTTGCATTTCTTTGAGCCCAGTCCAAGATGTAGTTTAGCTTCCTGTGTTTCTGAGCAGTCTTTGGAGCAAGTAGATTGCCTGTTTGGGGGGTGGGGATGGTGAATGCACAGGATAGAAAACGAACAGGCTAGTTTAGCTGTGGGAAGGATAAGAAAAAGTTTAGGATGTGTAAAAGCTAGCTTTAAAGGAATGAAAGAAGAAAGTTAAAGACTTAAAGCTTTAGAGTAAAATAACGATATTGATAGAAGTGTTAGCTAACTCTCTACACAGCAAATAACATTCACTGTTATTCTAATGAAAGTACTTATAAAAGCTTTAGTTAGTAAGTAAAATGTAGCTACTCAAAGCACTACATTAATGAAGCCAAAGCAAGTCATTCTTATATTTCAGTATTATAATGCAAGTAGTGTATTACAAATTTCTCAAAACCAATGATGGTGCTCAATACATTAAGTACCTCTTTCACTTCTAACTTTGCATGACTGTCTGCCTGCTAGCCATTTGCACAACCACTTATTCAAGGAATATTAAGTTGTGGGTTCTGTACTATAATAATCACATGGACCTGGACTCCGGACTTGACAGTACAGTATAGCACAAGGGGTGCCCAGCACTCGAGTGCCATCCTTTAGCTGAGGCATTCAATCAAAGTCCCATCTGTCTGAGCTGGTGGGTATTTAGGTGGGTACAGAAGATAAGATTCCTTGACACTTTTCAGTGAGGAACAAGGGTTTCATATTTCTCCAGAACAAAATTTCTTCAAATCAGTATGCTTCTGACCTCAGCTTTCCCATGTAAAAGGGCCAGTTGATGAGTTGAATCTACCCAGTCAGTAAAATGAAGTTAATGACTAAAATATGTGTTTATTGGTACATTCAAAATGTAAATATTGTTAACCATACAGACTGTGTATTTGTTTTAATGTACGTATTTTTCCCCATTTCAGATAATGGCTCCGGATCAGGAGAAGGGGGTAAGCTTTGAATCTCTGTTATATCTGCTATCCCTTTGTCATGCTATGAAGTGATATAGCAGTTTGTTGCTATGTCCTTATCATAAGTATTTGGTTACAGTCTCCCCTTATCTTCTCTCAATCTCCCAACCTTGGATTTTTTTCTTTTTACCATCCCCTATTCTCTTTGACTTTTTCATGCTGTGTCTCTCTTCATCTCATTTCAGATTCTGAAACAGTGTGTGCTTAGAGAAAGAATGTTAAATTGCACTCGTTTGTTTGCCAACTGTTTAGGAACATCATCTTGCCCTGAGCACAGGTCATTTCAGGATCTGGTCTTCCATCTGTCTTTCAGCCCTTTTTTTAAGTTCAGAGATATGCTTTCCTGTTCATGTGATTAAGACAAGAAAAGTACTGCAAAGTTTGCTTTCTGTTATTGCAGGCCAGCTCACAAGTATGTTGAAACATTTAATTTGATGTTTGCAGAATATGATGGGTCAGGAACACAAGTTCGTAGAAAACATGCAAAATGTGGTGCTTGCAAGTACGGGGCTGAGTGTGATGAGGATGCAGAAGATGTTGGGTAAGGATCAAATATCATAATAGTAAATATTAAAGCCATTTGCCACTTCTTGGATGATAGAAATATTAGGATATAATTGTATGTAAAGAAGTAAAAACTTGTAGGATGTTTGCAAACATATTAAATTTGACAGCATAGTCTCTATTTATTTTTAAAGAAATATATTTTACTTATACTGCAAATGATTCCTTCGCAAGTTGTTAGTTTTTGGCTGGTTGTGGTTTTATACACTTGGTTTCAGATTTCATCAGTATGCATCACTGTGCGAACGAATGGATTTTTGTTTGATTCTGAGCACTACAGAAAAAAATTGAAAAACCTTTGCAGTGCAGTTTAGTCTATTAATTCTGTGTAAGTAAATTAATAGATGCATTGATGATCTGTTTTACAGAATTAGATTTGTATTTATAGGTTCATAGGTAAGAACAAGGCTAGCTGCCCTTGCAGGCCATTTTAAGCATAGCCAATTTCCCTTTTTGAGCTTAAATTAATCTATCCCTTTTGGTTAGAGATTGGTTTTACCCATCCCATGAACAACAGTTATGTATTTACCCCTAATGAAAATAACTGGAGTCATACAATAGATAATATGAGGGGACGCATGCATGTAATATAAAATATTTAGCAGCTGCCTCTGTCCATTAGTAATACAGGGGGCAGTCCTTGGGTAAATATTCTGTTCCCATCCATAGTTCCAAGTTGTGCTTGAATATGGACAAGGATGAACTGCATTTTATGTGGACGGGGAGTCTGTTCTGAGAGAGATATATACCTGTCCCGCCAAACCATTCTGTTAATGTTGTAGAAGAGGTTCATATCCCTAGACCGAGTATTTCTGATGCCATTTGACTTGCTGATGCACAGTAAATTATCCATATTGGGTCGGAGGATGCCTTTTATGCCAGACACACGTCACGTCTTAGCAGTCTATAGGATACCACGTATAGTGATAGGGCTTTGAGTCAGTCTGTCTAGGACATGCTGTTTAAGACTTGTTTCCTTTTGGTATTTCTGTGGATGTTCCAGTTGTTGCATGCATCTGGAGAGAGACATGCTAAAGGGGGCATTATACTCAATGACTGGCCTAATGAAGACTGAGTAAAGGGGGGCAGTAACATCCCTAGACACAATCCCTTTGCTTATAAGTTGTGCAGTATAAAAGGACTTTCACACAACAATGGACACATGTTGGTCAAAAGTTAGGTCACTGTCCACACAAGTTAGTTGAGTAAGGAAGAACCTGAGTGGAACATAAGGCATACAATAAACTTCAGTGCAAATGTATGGCACAGATGCGTAAGCAAAATACATTTGTCAGCAATGCCAATATGGTTGGAAATGGTAGTAGAGAACCTTGTTAAAATGCTTTATGAAATGAGCACTACTGTGAACTTAAACATTTCAGCAAAATCTCATAATAGAGGTTCCATTAGCATCCCCTTCTAATTGCACTTCTGTTGAGGTACTTTATTGGTAATTGCAGGTCTTCATTTTTCCTAAGTACAGCTGACCCACCTATATATCTAACAGTTGTTAATGCTTAGGTCATTCTTGATATCTTAAACTCCAGATCCCAGGACCAGATAGTTACTATCCCTGCAGGAGGCTCAAACCTAATAGACCTTACCTTAATTACTTCCCCTCCCGTCTGGCCAGTCCAGAAATATTCCTTTCCCTGGTTAAATCAGACCATTTAGCCTTCATCCTTCTGCTTCAAGACCACCCTTTAAAGTCAAAGCAGTCCATCTTCCTTCAGGGAATTTAGCAACATTTTTGATGAACATAAATAGTAAATGTACCCCTAATCCCTGGAAACTGACACTCCCACTGATAACTAAGGAATTTTTATGACCTGTTGAATTACTTTATAGACAAATGTGTCCCCTTCCATCACAAACAAAACAATAAATACATCCCATCTGATGGGATAATAGAAATAACTAATTATACAAAAAGAAATGTAAGCTGCTAGCCTTGTGCAAATCTTGGCCCTTTCCAGCTGCATCATCTACACTACAAGTCAACCACCAGCATTAAGGACAACCATAAGACCTTTTTTTAACTATAAACATAAAATATACAATAATATCCCACTGTGCTGTAAACTCATTGTAAATTGTTATACTGACTCAGGATACATAGCGCACATACTGGTTAATTAATTCAGCTCTATTACCAACACCGACTCAGAATCCATAGCTCACATACTGGTTAATTAATTCAGCTCTGATGTTCTTCGTGTTTCACTGTTGCAGTCATCACACTTGGGTTTTCCGCCTGCAGGTAACCCTCAGTTGGCCCAAATACCAGAGTCTTGGGATTTCTGCGTTGGATGCTGTCACTTCTTCCATGATGTCAGGTCATCAGGGGTATAAAACAGGCAGCCGATGCCATTACATCTGTCTTTCTTGCCGAGAAGGAGCCCGAAGCAGACGCAGTTTGCAAGTGCAAGTCGGTCGCTACCTGAAATTTTCTTTTTCGAGTTTCAAACCTGAAGTCTTCTAAAGCTAAGTACTCAGTTGGGGATTCTTTTTTTCTTGCTCTAACCGTTATCAGAAAAAGTTAACAATTGTTTTGCCTGTGGAAAGCAAACACCTCACAGAGATTTTCATTCTTACTGCATCACCTGTTTAGGCCCAGACTACGACGTCCCTCGCTGTTGGTTTTGTGCTTTCTTTAACACTCAAACTATTCGTCGTCGGGCTATTTTTGTAATTAAATTCTTTCCCTCTCATTCTCTGTATTCCGAAATGGCTTCGATAAGCCATCCAACTACCGATCTTCCTAAAAAGCATAAAGATAAAGACAGAGACAGACCGCATAGGTCCAAAACTGCCGATGATGCTTCCATTAAGCTAGTCGCCAGTCCACCTGTAATCCATGAGGTGCCTTTGCAGCCCCTGATGCCCACTTCTACAGATTTGCAGGCCTCTGCTGAGACCCATTTGGAGTCCAGTATGCCGCGAGATGCTTCTTCGACTATGGAAC
This sequence comes from Protopterus annectens, assembly GCF_019279795.1. NCBI lineage: Eukaryota > Metazoa > Chordata > Ceratodontiformes > Protopteridae > Protopterus > Protopterus annectens. Next base: position 160,592,466 of record NC_056731.1, read on the forward strand.
CTGCGGATGTCTCTACCTTGGATGGGACCGGAGCCGCTGTGCAGGCACCAGCTTCTGAGGGTGTATTCCGGCCTACCAATGTTCGCATTAAACCGACAACTTTGTTTTTAGCTAAAACTACCGAGTTTCTCAGGCCCAGAGTATGCACTACGCCTAGAAAACTGATGACCATAGCGCATGCTCAAGTTCCCATGCCATAAAAACAAATGCTTAGAATGGCTGAAGACCTTATCACCCTAATTAGGGGAAGCCAGCCTTCCCCTACTAAGAGACAAAGAATTGAGTTTCTTTCTGATTCTACAGACCAGGAGTCCGATGACTCTGACCCTTCTGATTACCAGGACATACCTTTATCAACCTTTGAGGGTTCAGATGCAGAGGAATCTATTCCGTCTGCCTCCCCTCCAGAGGATTTTTCTTTTGGTGAAACCTTGCATACTTTAAGAGAACATTTCCACTGGGAATGCCAAGACTATCTTCAGTCCAAAAAGAGACTCAGAGAATTTTTAGAGTTGCCTTAGCACAGGCCTCTAGCTATACCCCCTGTCCTGGATGTTGTAGATGATGTCTTCATGGAATCCAGTCTTACTCCAGACACTTTACCACCGGCCCCTGGGAAACCTGACAGGTACTACAGAGTACCTGATTCTCACAAATTTCTCTTTAAGAATCCTACTGCAGATCCAGAGACCATTTCCCTGGGACCTAAAGGGATTAAGGCTACTACAGCCAAAAACCCTACTTCTTCAGACAGGGATTCCAGAGCTTTAGACAGATTGGGTAAGAAGGTATATAACTGTGCATCTCTTGCCATCAGGGCATTGAATTGCCAGTTTCACATGTTGAAGTACCAGCAACATATTATGGAACAAATTAAACAAAAAATGGTGTTATCTCCAGATTATGCAGAAAATAAAGATTTACAAGAGTTAATGCATTCTGCAAACCAAGTTAGTAAGCATACTTTGCAGTGTGACTTTGATGCCCTAGAAGCATCATGCAGAGCTGCAGTCACTGGGTCTGTACTGAGAAGGCATGCTTGGCTGAAGGAACAAATCTTGCCAGACCATGTCAAATCAAAATTACTAGATGCTCCTTTAAATCAGGACCATTTGTTTGGCACCAAAGCAGAAGAGGTTCTTAAAAAGACAGAAGAAAAAGCTAAATCTATGCAAGCTGTTAAAGAATTCTTACAAGTGCAGCCACCTAGATTCAGTAGGCATTGGCCTACAAAAAACTGGTCCTTTCCAGCCCCTTCCAGGCCTTCACAGTCCAAACCCAGGGGAACTAGACCACCAAGACTACAGTCTCAGGGTATGCAGAGATGTAAACAATGGAATGCTCCCACCTCAAAAACAGGGAGTGGCAAGCCACCCCCTTATGGAAAAAGTTCACAATGACTTTCCAGTTATCTTTCCCAGCCTTGCCCAACTACTTGCACCCCTAGGAGGAAAACTTGCCCTTCATGGCAAAAACTGGATGTCCATTACTCAGGACCAATAGGTTCTAAACATTGTATCCCAGGGGTACAGATTCTACTTCCATTCCCTGCTAACCCCAAGGGGGTTTCCAAACCTTCCTCCAAACCAGAGGGCAGAGGCTCAAAAGCAAGTACTTTCCCTGCTCAATATCAGGGCCGTTCAACCTGTTCCAGTAGAACAAAGGGACAGGATGTTCTTCGTGTTTCACTGTTGCAGTCATTACACTTGGGTTATCCTGCTGGCAGGCTACCCTCAGTCGGCCTGAATTCCAAAGTCTAGGTCCGGCGTCGGTTGCTGTCACCTCTTCCCTGACATCAGTGCACCAGGGGTATAAAAGATGCAGCCGACGCCATTTTCTTCAGTCTTTCTTGCCGCGCGGTGCTCAAAGCAGAAGCAGTTCGCAAGTGCCGGTCGCCAACTCCTGAGACTTTTGTGTTTGAATTTCAGATCCGAAGTCTTCATTAAAAGCTAAGTACCCCGTTGGGGAAACTTTTTTCTTGCTCCAGACCGATGTCAGAAAAAGTTAATAATTGTATTTCTTGTGGGAAGCAAATACTACATAAGGACTTTCATTCTTACTGTATTCCTTGCCTAGGCCCTGACCACGACATTGCTAGTTGTCGGTTCTGTGCTAGATTTAACCTCCGCACTATTAAGCATTGGTATGATTGTGTGTTACACTATTTTGGCAGAAGATTTAATTATACTATGTCATCGGATAGCCATTTGACTACCGGAATTCACAAGAAACACAAAGAAAAAGAAAAGGACAGGCATCTGAGGTCCAAAACCGACGACGAGGCTTCTTCTAAGCCAGTCACCAGTTTGCCGGTTCTCAGTGAGGCGCCTTCGCAGCCCCTGACGCCCGCTACTTTAGACCCGCAGGCCGCTACTGACTCCCACGTGGAGTTGACTAGGCCGCTGGAAGCTCAAGGTATTGGACCTTCAGAGACTATTCCCTCAGATGGGTCTGGAGCCACTGAGCAGGCATCGGCTTCTGAGGGTGTTTTCAGACCTACTCAATTATACATTAAAATGACTTCAGCTTCAAAGGCAAAAACTAAAGCACCTTTAAAGACAAAGAAACAAGTACAACATCCTCATGGACAGCCTTCCATGCCCAATAAACAGATGCTCAAAATGTCCGAAAATTTAATTACTTTGATCAGGGCTTCTCATCCCCCACCTGATAAAAGGTCTAGGCAAGAGACAGAATATGAATCTTCAGATCAGGTTTCCATTTCATCTCTCTTTCTCCCTATGAGGATTCTGATGCTGAAGAATCTATCCCTTCAGCCTCTCCTCCTGAGGATTACTCGTTTGGGGAAACCTTGCATACCATGAGGGAGCATTTCCACTGGGAGAGCCAAGATTTTTCAGAATCTAAGAAAAGGCTCAGAGACTTCCTTTTACTACCACAACACAGGCCCCTAGCTATTCCACCTGTGTTAGACATTGTAGATGATGTATTTTCAGAGTCCAGTCTGACCCCTTACCTCCAGCTCCTGTTAAGCCAGACAGGTACTACAGAGTTCCTGACTCTCATAAATTCCTTTTCAAAAACCCTGTTGATGACCCAGAAACTATCTCTCAGGGTCCCAAAGGGGTCAAGGCTTCCACTGCAAAAAACCCCTACCCCCTCTGACAGGGATTCTAGGGCATTGGACAGATGGGGAAAAAGATTTACACTTCTGCTACCTTGGCTATAAGGGCTTTAAATTGCCAGTTTTGTATGCTAAAATATCAGCAATATATTATGTCACTGCTTAAACAGAAAATGTAGATAAATTCTGAATGTGCAGAAACCAAAGAAATGCAGGATTTATTGCATGCAGTTGAACAAGTTGGAAAGCATACTTTGCAATGTGGTTTTGATTCTTTGGAGGCCTCCTGCAGGGCCGCTGTTACGGGTTCTGTCATCAGGAGGCATGCTTGGTTAAAGGAACAAAATCTGCCTGATCATGTCAAAGCAAAATTATTAGATGCTCCATTGCAGCATGATACCTCGTTTGGTGTTAAAGCAGAAGAGGTGTTAAAGAAAATTGAGGACAAAGCTAAATCTATGCAAACGGTTAAGGATTTCTTACAGGTACAGCCTCCAAGATTTAGCAGACACTGGCCTACAAAGAACTGGTCCTTTTCAGTGTCAGACAGACCACAAAGGGGCAAATACAGATGGCCAAGAGGCAGATCCCAGCCCCAAGGTTCGTACAGGCCTAAACAATGGGGTGCTTCTACCTCCAAAAGTGGAGAAGACAAATCACAGCCATATAGGAAACAGTCCCAATGACTTCCCCCTGCCTGCACCAAGCACTTATCTTCTGGCAGAACCTTTAGGGGGAAAACTAGTACTTTTTTCTCAAAACTGGCACATAATAACCCAGGACAAATAGGTCCTAGACATACAAATAGGTCCTAGACATAGTGTCACAAGGCTACAAGTGTTACTTCCATACCCTGCCAAGGACATACAGTTGGCCAGACCTTCCAAAACATCAATGGGCAGAGGCACAAAAACAAGTCTCATCCCTCATGGACATGAGGGCCATTCAACAAGTACCAGAGCAAGAGCAGGGACAAGGATTTTATTCAAGACTGTTCTTGGTACCAAGAAAGGACAAGACCTGGAGACCAATACTGGACCTATCTATTCTAAACACATATATGGATATACCAAAATTCAAAATGTTGACTCTACAGCAACGTCTGCCCATGCTGGGCAAGAAGGCTTGGCTTGTGACTTTAGACCTAAAAGAGGCATACCTGCATATCGCAATCAGACAAACATGCAGAAGATACCTCAGATTCAAAGCTGGCTCAATGCACTACCAATTCTCTACACTGGCCTTTGACTTATCTACTGCGCCCAGGGTCTTCACAAAGTGCCTGGCACCAGTAATTGCATTCTGCAGACAAAGAGGAATACAAATATATCCTTACTTGGATGACTGCCTCATTCAAGCAGAGAACAAGGATATTCTACTACAGCATCTGGCATTTGTAAAGAGATTTCTAACAGGCCTAGGGTACACAGTCAACGAAAAGAAATCAAGACTAGTACCCTCTCAAGAGATAATATTCCTGGGTGCAAGCTTAAATACAACTGCCCAGATGGCTTATCTCACACCAGACAAACAAAGGCAACTGACTACCTATTTCAAACTGTTGGCAACAAAGGCCCAGTTATCTGCAAGAAAAATTCTGCAGGCTTTGTGCTTCATGGCATCCTGCATTCTACTAATTCCATATGCGAGACTGCATATGAGGAAACTTTAGTGGTACATAAAAAGTGTTTGGACTCAACATTGCCACAGCCCGGAAATAATAATTACCCTCATTCCCTGCCTGCAACAGGAGTTTCGATGGTGGGCGAAGGCTTGTCACCAGAACAAGGGGCAAACATTCACTTTACCCCCAGCCAGGCAGACATTAACAATGGATGCATCAGATTATGCCTAGGGGGCCACATGGCAGGAAGATGTATTCAAGGCACATAGTCCACAAACCAAATGCATCTACATATCAATCAAAACGAGATGCTAGCTGTTCAGAATGCCCTGACAGCCTTCAAGGACCTACTTCATCCGGGACAACTACTCAGACAACACCACAGTCAGGTGGTATATAAACAAGCAGGGAGGCACTCATTCTTACCCCCTTTGCAGACTGGCAATGACTTTGTGGGACACAGCATTGACTTACCAAGTACATCTGCAGGCACAATTCCTGCCAGGAAAGATAAATACTCTGGCAGACGAACTAAGCAGAAACCTCATGGATCCCCACAAGTGGAAATTGGATACACAAGTCTTCAGCATGATAACAAGGAAATGGGGATGCCTGGATATAGATCTATTTGCCTCTCCTCACAACTACCAACTAAAAAGATTCTGCACAAGGACTTATCACAGACAAGCATGGAAAGTGGACGCCCTATCTTTCAGCTGGAAAAGCTTGGCAGTATATGCCTTTCCTCCACTGCCTCTCCTCCCCAAGGTACTCCTAAACGTCAGACAAGAGAAGCCAAAGATGATACTGATTGCCCCAGACTAGCCCCGCCAGTACTGGTATCCAATCCTAAGGAACTTGTCTCAAGGCCTGGCTTGGACCTTGCCACAAATACCTCATCTACTGTCCCAACAAAACTATCAGATCCTGCACAGCCAACTCAAGACCTTAAATCTGGCAGCATGGCGGATAATGTAATCATACAAAACGCACCTCTCACTAAAGCTGTGATGGATGTCATTTTGGAGGTCAGAAGGCCTAGTACCAGAAAATCTTATGCTGTAAAATGGAAGAGATTCTGTGCTTGGAACCAGGCACAAGGAATTGACACAGCTGTGCCAAATATTCCTCAGATTTTGCAATACTTAACTGAGATGCTGGACAAAGGCCTATCCTTTTCATCAATTAAAATTCACGCCTCTGCCATTTCGGTTCATTACAATACAGAGCCACCAATCTTTTCTCATCCTTTGTTAAGGCAGTACCTCAGAGGAGCCAAAAACTTAAGGCCTCCAAGGAGATCACCAATACCTGCATGGGACCTCAAATATGTCTTGGAAAAACTCTCCCTGCCTCCTTTTGAGCCAGCTGCTACAGCTGCTATAAAGTTTTTATCTTGGAAAACAGCTCTGCTCCTAGCAATAACCTCTGCAAGACGAGTCTCAGAGCTACAGGCACTCATGGCTGTGGAACCTTTTTTATCATTTTTTATCCAGACAGGGTTTCTCTGAGGACAAACCCGACATTTATCCCTAAGGTAGTGTCCAGTGTTGCCTTTAACCAAACTATTCATCTGCCTACTTTTTATCCAAACCCACAGAATAAGGGGGAGAGAATTCTGCATTCTTTGGACATACACAGACAGCTACGCTTCTACTTGAACAGAACCAAAGCTATCAGAAAGACAGAGCAACTACTAGTGGCATATGCTGCAGGATCACAAGGAAAGGCTATCTCAAAGCAGACTGTTTCAAAGTGGATAGGCCACTGCATTTGTTTCTGCTATTCACAACATGGCAAGCCAGTGCCTAAGGGCATTAGGCCACATTCAACCAGAACAGCAGCCACTTCAGCAGCCTTCCTCAGGGGAGTACCAACCAAAGACATTTTAGAGGCTGCTACCTGGAGTTCAGTGCACACCTTTACAAAGTGCTATCATTTACCACTCTACTCTAAATCCAGGGCAGGCTTTGCCACTGCAGTTCTGCAGGGCCACATAGCTGCTCCTAATGCTATTTAGCTCCAGCCTCCCAACCATAGCTTTGGGGTTCAACCCAAGTGTAATGACTGCAACACTTACCATAAATGTAGATGTTCGAGTGTATTCATTGTTGCAGTCCAAGTTACCCACCCACCATCCCCCATATCTTTGCTTGAACTTATCTGCACTTCTCTAATCTATACAAACTATGTGGTGTATTTGCTTGTAGATGAAGGTATAATATATTTTGGTGCATGCATGTTTTATTGGCTTATTTTTAGCCTACCCTTTTGGGGGCACCTGACATCTGGGGCAAGAAAAACTGAAGAAAATGGTGTCGGCTGTATCTTTTATACCCCTGGTGCACTGACGTCGGGGAAGAGGCGACAGCAACTGACGCCGGACCTAGACTTTGGAATTCAGGCCGACTGAGGGTAGCCTGCCAGCAGGATAACCCAAGTTTAATGACTGCAACAGTGAATACACTCGAACATCTACATTTATGGTAAGTGTACACAACTGTACTTTTCTAATCCAGATTGTTCCTGGTGCCCAGAAAAGAGGGCTCTTGACACCCAGTCCTGGATCTATCAATTCTCAACACTTTTCTGGTGGTCTCAAAATTCAAAATGCTTACCCTGCAAAAGCTTCTCCCTATGCTAGCCAAGGGTGTCTGGTTAGTCACCCTAGACTTAAAAGAAGCTGTTCTGCACATCCCTATAAGGGAGTCTTGCAGGAAATATCTACGCTTCAGGGCAGGCTCTATGCACTATCAGTTCTCTGCACTTCCCTTTGGCTTATCTATTGTGCCCAGAGTATTCACCAAGTGCCTGGCTCCAGCCATTGCATACTGCAGGAAGAGAAATATCCAGATTTTCCCATACTTGGACAATTGCCTGATTCAGGCGGACAGTCAGGAATTGCTGCTTCAGCACCTGGCATTTGTAAAAAGACTCCTATCTTCCTTGGGGCACACCATCAACGAAAAGAAATCACAACTGGTGCCCAGTTAAAAAAATTGTATTCCTGGGAGCAAGCTTGAACACAGCTTCCCAGATGACATTTCTCACTCCAGAAAAACAGGTCTATTTGAACAACTACTTCAAGCAAATGGCCACCAAGACCCAGCTATCTGCAAGGAAAATCTTGCAAGCCCTAGGGTTCATGGCCTCATGCATTCTGCTAATTCCATATGCAAGACTGCATATGAGGAAGCTTCAGTGGTACTTAAAAAGTCTTTGGTGCCAACATTCTCAGGACCTGGAAACAGTCATTCCTATCATACCTTGTCTAAGGGCAGAGTTCCATTGGTGGGCAGAAGCATGCAACCACAAGAAAGGACTGCCTTTCACTCAACCCCTCACTGCCCAAATCCTGACTACAGATGCATCAGACTATGCATGGAGGGATCACATGGCAGGCAAATGCATTCAGGGCAAGTGGAGCCCAGGAGAAATTCTCCTGCACATCAATCAAAAAGAGATGTTAGCTGTACAGTATGCTCTAACAGTCTTCAAATGCCTAATCCATCCAGGACAGCTGCTAATAAAAACAGGCAACACCACAGTTATGTGGTACATAAGCAAGCATGGGGAGCCTATTCTTACCCACTCTGTAGGTTAGCCATGGCCCTGTGGAACACAGCCTTGAGCAACCAAGTGCATTTACAAGCTCAATTCCTGCCAGGCAAACAGAATTCACTGGCAGATGACTTAAGCAGAAATCTCCTGGACCCACACGAGTGGAAATTGGAACCCCCAACACCTTCAACCTTTTAATCCAGAGGTGGGGAACACTGGAGGTGGACCTCTTTGCCTCCCCCGAGAACCACCATTTGAGCAAATGTTGCACCAGGAACCCTCACAGCAGGGCCATGGAAGGTGGATGCCTTATCCTTCAAATGAGAAAACCTCTCACTTTATGCTTTTCCCCCTCTTCCCCTCCTCTCAAAGGTACTACTCAAGATCAGACAGGACAGCCCAAGGGCAATTCTTATTGCGCCAGACTGGCCATGCCAGCACTGGTTCCCACTCTTACGCAGACTGCCACTGCCACCCTGGCACCTTCATCAGACATCTTACCTGCTGTCTCAGCAAGAGGGACAGATTTTGCATCCACAGCTGCAAACCCTAAACCTTGCAACCTGGCTTATCCTCTGAATACTCCACCAGCAACCCGCAGCAAACAGGTGCTGGACGTCATTCTTGAGGCCAGAAGGCCTAGTACTAGGAAATTCTATGCTGAAAAGTGGAAAAGATATTGTTCTTGGAATCAGTCTCAAGGAAAGCCACAGCTGTGCCCTCCTTACCCCAAATCCTTGATTACCTAGCAGAGCTACTCCACAGAGGCCTATCCTTCTCCTCCATTAAGATTCATGCCTCTGCCATCTCAGCTCATTATAATACTGAGCCACCTCTATTCTCTCACCCTCTGATCAAACAGTTCCTGAGAGGGGCTAACAACTTAAGGCCCCCTAGGATAGCACCCACCCCTGCCTGGGACCTTATCTTTGTACTAGAAAAGCTCAAGCTTCCCCCTTTTGAACCTGTGGCTTCAGCAGAGTCAAAATTCCTTTCTTGAAAAACAGCATTGTTTTTAGTCATAACCTCAGCTAGAAGAGTGTTTGAGTTACAGGCACTAATGGCTGTGGAACCCTTCATTATTTTCCATGCTGACAGGGTTTCCCTCAGGACTAACCCGTCCTTTATGCCTAAGGTGGTCTCCATTGTGGTTCTAAACCAAGCCATCCATTTGCCAACCTTCTTCCCTAATCCTCAACATAAAGGGGAAAGGATCCTGCACTCCTTGGACGTGCACAGACAGCTCAGGTTCTACCTTGACAGGACTAAACCTTTCAGAAAATCTGACCAGCTGCTAGTCAGCTTTGCTACAGGAGCAGAGAGCAAGGCCATTTCAAAGCAAACCATTTCCAAATGGATAGGAAACTGCATCCATTTCTGCTACAAGCACCATGGAAAACCTACCCTACAGGGGATCAGAACACATTCCACTAGGGCTATTTCCACCTCTACAGCATTTCTCAGGGGAGTCCCTACCAGGTACATTCTGGAAGCTGCAACCTGGAGTTATGTACACACCTTCACCAAGCATTACCACTTACCAATTTTTTCTAAATCCAGAGCTGGATTTGCTACAGCAGTCTTGCAAGGCTTGCTAGCCAGCCCTAACTCGTCTTGACTGCCTCCACCCTTCCTCAGCTTTGGGAATCAACCCAAGTGTGATGACTGCAGCAGTGAAACAAGAAGAACATAGTACAGTTGTGTACACTTACCATAAATGTAGATGTTTGAGTGTATTCATTGTTGCAGTCCTGGTTTCCCTCCCTCTAGCCCCCTGTTTTTCTCTAGCCTTTCTACCTGTCCTCTATATGGCCTTTTTTATGGCAGTGGTATTTACTTTTTACTGGTGGTGTACCACACCATATACTAGCTTTCTATTTGGGGGCCTCCTGACATCTGGGGCAAGAAAAACTGATGTAATGGCATTGGCTGCCTGTTTTATATCCCTGACGCCATGGAAGAAGCGACAGCATCCGATGCAGAAATCCCAAGACTCTGGTATTCAGGCCGACTGATGGCTACCTGCATGCAGAAAACCCAAGTGTGATGACTGCAACAGTGAATACACTTGAACATCTACATTTATGGTAAGTGTACACAACTGTGCTTTGCCACTGTACCTGCTCTACTCTTGATTCGTTAGTGCCAGTGAATTCCAAACTCTATTATCATCAGTACTGACCAAGTTTCAGCAACCTTCTCCAGAACAAAAATAGTACCTCCATGGATCCAGAAAACAAATCCATTTGCTTTCTTTTAAGTTTTGTGTTTCATATAGCCAAACCTCTCTTAAACTTGTCCATGATGTGTACTTGAAGAATGCAGAAATACCATTTTCCTCCCTCTGTATGTGGGGGGGGGGGGGTCCTCTGCTGTCCCAGTTCACTATAGGCCAATCAATCTCACTAGTCTTATTTATTTATTTATTCGACATTTGCTTACCAAAAAAGTCTGACTTGGAATGAGCCAATTTTCAGTAGAGGCCAGAGAAAAAAAACGCTTCAGATGCATGTCTTTGTAAATCTGCCTTATCTGTAAGTATACGGCTTGTATTATTGTAGAAGATCATATATGACCATATATGGGCGGCATAATGCCAGGGCACTTCTATGGGCTAGGCTTGAAAGGCCCCAGGGCCATTAGCCTATGAACCTGCGATGCTGTTAGAGTTTTTGTATCATGTTTCCATGTACCTTTTCTAGTTTGGCTACTGCCAAGTCAGGGGAGTGGAAACTGAGACACTGAGGGTATAATAGGAGTGCAAATGCTCAGCTGGAAGTTACATATTAAGGGACAAAACACTAAAACATGACAGACGAGATCTGCAGACTTTATATCCTTTGCTGCTTAGCTTTGTTAGATATAGATTGTGCCTTATTAATCTTGTTAACTTTTTTGGAAAAAGCCCCCATATGTCTAGATAGAGGACTTCACATCCCCACTGTTTATCTGGTTTTAACCTAGGGATTTGATACCATTCCCAATTCTCACATCATAAATAAGCTAACCCAACTAAACATAAGCCTCATTGTGGTTACTGGATTGTTAACTGACTATCAGCAAGAACATATTTGATCAGAATTTAATTAGCAGCATTCCTCAAGATTATGTCCTAGCACTTCTCCTCTTTGGAATCTGTTTCTCTGAAGTACAGGTAGATGTTGACTACCTTTGGCTAAATCATTTTGCAGATGACCGCAAGCTAGGAATCATCCATAACTCCTCCTCAGATTCATTAGTAGTACATCAAGGCTATGATCACACTAGTAACTGGTTCTCTAATCACAATCTCATCCTTACATAAATAAATGTGGAAACTACTGCTCCTGCACAATATCACGAGTGGAGTTCACCTTAAGATCCACAATGTAACCTGGAACACACTTAAATAATGACCTGTCCTGAAAACAGCAGATCTCAAATAGTTTCAGAAAATCTTTTTACTTTACTTTTATTATTTGTTGTGAGTTTATTTTATTTTCATTTGCCAACTGGTCGTGTACACTGATCCAAACTGATCATTCAAGTTTGGTCCAAGAAAGATAATGCAGGCATGAGAATATCATAAAATACAGACATAATGAAGATGAAATCTTACATGCAAAGAACAGTGTTTGTATGTCTTCTTTTTCTCTTTCAGCTGCTCCGTTAGGGGTCACCGCAAAGGATCATCTGTTTCCATTTCTTCCTGTCCTCTGCATCTTATTCTGTCACACCAGCCACCTGCATGCCATCTTTCACCACATCCATAAACCTTATCTTAGGTCTTCCCCTTTTCCTTTTACCTGGCAGCTCCATCCTTAGCATCCTTCTCCCAATATACCCAGCATCCCTCCTCAACACATGTCCAGACCAATGCAATCTCACCTTTTTGGCTTTGTCTCCAAACTGTCCAACCTGAGCTGACCCTCTGTTATACTAACTTTTAATCATATCTATCCTAGTCACACCCAGTGCAAATCTTAACATCTTTAGCTCTGTCACCTCCAGCTCTGACTCTTATCTTTTTGTCAGTGCCAAACCATGTAACATAGCTGGTCTTACTACCATCTTGTAGATCTTCCCTTTCACTCTTACAGATACCCATCTGTCACAAATCACTCCTGACACCCTTCTCTACCCACTCCACCCTGCCTGCACTCTCTTCTACACCTATCTTCCACGCTCATCATTACTTTGAACGGTTGATCCCAAGTGTTTAAACTCATCCACCTTTGCCAGCTCTTCTCCTTGCATCCTCACCATTCCTCTATCCTCCCACTCATTCACACACATATATTCTGTCTTAGTTCTGCTGACCTTCAATGTTCTCATCTCCTCTCTAATCTCCTCTGTAGAGCATATCTCCATCTGTCCAGGGTCCCCTTAACCTGTTTCCTACACTCACTACAAATCACAATGTCATCCGCAAATATTATAGTCCACGGGGACTCCTATCTGATCTCATCTGTCAACCTGTCCCTCACCATTGCAAATAAGAAAGGGCTCAGAGCTGATCCTTGATGTAATCCCATCTCCACCTTGAATGCATCCGTCACAACTACCGTAGACCTCACCACTGTCACACTGCCCACTTACATATCCTATACCACTCTTACATACGTCTCTGCCACTCTCAACTTTCTCTCATACAATACCACAACTCCTCTCTAGGCACCTGTCATTTGTATGCTTTGCCTAAGTCCACCAAGACACAATGTAACTCCTTCTGACCTTCACTATACCTCACCACCGTCAGAGCAAACATCGCATCTCTAGTGCTCTTTCCTGTCATGAAACCGTACTGCAGCTCACTAATCATCACCTCCTTTCTTAACCTAGCTTCCACTACTCCTTCCCATAACCTCATGCTGTGACTGGTCCCTTTTACCCCTATGTAGTTATTACAGCTCTGCATATTAGCCTTATTCTTAAAAATCGGCACCAGTACACTTCTTCTCCACTCGTCAGGCATCATCTTACTTTCCAAGATTTCATTAAACAATCTGGTTAAAAAACCCTACTGCCATCTTTCCTAAACATCTCCATGTTTCCATTCTTCATCCTCTTCATAGCTCTCCTTACTTCCTCCTTGTTAATCTGTTGCACTTCCTGATTCACTGTCCCCATATCACCCAACCTTCTCTCTCTCTCTCTCCTCATTTGTCAGTCCCTCAAAGTACTCTTTCCATCTATTCAGCACACTTTCCTCACTTGTAAGTACATTTTCCTCGTTATCCTTGTATCACCCCAGCCTGCTGTACATCTTTCCCAGCTCAGTCCCTCTGTCTGTCCAGTTGTTACAGGTCCTTTTCTCCCTCCTTAGTGTCCAACCTTTCATGCAACTTGCCACACTCCTTGTCCTTCACCATCTCTATCTTCACCATACACCTCACCTTCTTGTACTCCTGGCTACTTTCTTCATTTATCTGACAATCCCATTTCTTCTTTGCCAATCTCTTCCTCTGTATACTTTCCTGCACTTCCTCACTCCACCACTAGGTCTCCTTGTCCTCCTTCCTCTGACCAGATGTCACACCAAGTGCCTTTCTAGCAGTCTCTCTTACTACATCTGCTGTGGCTGCCCAGCTATCTGGTAACTCTTCACTGCCACCCAGTGCCTATCTTACCTCTTCCCTGAACTCCACCTTAAGTCATCCTTTTTCAACTTCCACCATTTGATCCTTGCACTGCCCTCACTCTCTTCCTCTTCTTGATAACCAGTGTCATCCTACAGAACACTATCCTATGCTGCCTAAATACACTTTCCCCATCACCACTTTGGAGTCTCCAATCTCCTTCAGACTGGCCCTCCTGCATAGGATATAATCCACCTGTGACATCTTCCTCCACTCTTGTACATCATCCTATGTTCCTCCCTCTTCTTAAAATTCTTTTCACAAACTCCACTACCATCTGACCTTCTACATTCCTCTCCTTAACACCATACCTTTGGATAACCTCCTAATTCCCTCTGTTCCCTTCACCAACATGCCCACTGAAGTCCGCTCCAATTACCACTCTCTCACCCTTGGGTACACTATCCACCAATTTATGTATTGTATTGTTTTAGTCCTTTTCCTCTCTGCCTTGCTAATCACTGTACTGTCCCCCATCTGTCTTAAGCCTATTCATTTCTGGGGGGTACGAATCTTCCTTCAGATCCCCTAGGGTGAGAACCATTTGGAGGGAACACATCCAGACAGACTTTGGGTATTTGGTATGTCAACAACAATGAGAGAGAGTAATTTTTTTATGGATGGCCTTAATCCCTTTCCTTAAGTAGTAATGTGTGCAACCTGCATCAGTGGAGGGATTGCCTGAGCCCATCTCACAAGTTATAATGTGCTCCTTCTGCTATCAAGAGTTAACATCTTTGCCTTGGGTGGCCATGCCTGCATCATCCCAGCATCAGCAGTCTGTCAAACCAGTCCCTACCCTCCACCAAAAATCATGATGGGGAGTGGAGCAAGACCATCTAGAACCTACCTGCCTTAGTCCGGTATCCCGCAAGTCTGTATTATCTAGTGATCAATGTACTAACTTAACTCTGATCCCCTGGGTTGCAGGCTAGATTCATTCCTCTGTGCCACCAACAAGTCTTAAATTTACAGTTGTATATTAGAGAAAGTTTGTGAAAGTCATGCTGTAATTAAGTATTAACCCTTCTGGCCTGGCGTACATATCAGTTTATTCACTGGGACAGCAGCAGCACTGTGACTACACTCTCCCCATCACACAGTCACATACCTCCTCCCAGACAAAGGCAAGTGGGCACAGCCTCTTCATTCCTCTCCCTCCCCGCAGCTTTGCGAGTGTATGAGCCACTAGTCAAACCCCAGTCAACTGGATCACACGCAGGGCTTCTATCCTCTACTCCGCAGAGCTGTCAGGTTTCCTGAGGAGGTGGTGATAATGCCTTCTTTCAGTGAGTTAGTATTTTCAGATCTGCTTGTGATACAGTTAACTACATTCCAGAGTTGTTTGAGTGAGTTGTGTGAAACGGTATTAATGTTATCAGAAAGATTGCTTTGCATCTTCTGGTTGCCGTCTTCGACAATTTTGTTCCTGTTTTAAGGGTATGAGAGTGTTTCTAATTTTGCCAGGTAGAGTTCCTTATCTTTTAAAAGGTTTTGAGTTCAACACATCCCACCCTAGTCCGTCCATATTTCCGCTGTAATCTGACCTCATTCATGCCATCATAGACTGCAGTGCTTCATTTTACATGTTTAACTCTAAACAACTTATTACCTAGAAACACCACATTGTTTTATCAATGTAGACTCCTGTGATGTGTCTTGCCTTCAAAACTGTCAGTTTGCACCTTCTGTCTGGCTTCCTTTTATTTGCAAATAAAACTCTTTAGTTAATACCCTTTCCAGAGTCTTATTTTTTGTCAAAATATCAGTAAATCCCAAGGTGGGTATAAATTCATCATGTCCCTTGCCTGTGGATCAAGAAACAATAAAAGCCTTCACAAAATTCAAACTTCAGTAAGTTGAGTAAATGGGATTCTGTAACTTCATTCTTGCAGTCACTTGTCACAGATTTTTAATTATGCCAAGCTAAGCATTATCTCATCTCAAGCTGTTCTTTGTCCTAGTAACAGAAGTCCCTGTAGATCATTGTGCCCTTATAATGAGTAAGTGGCAAGTACCTTTTTAGGCTAACAGTAATGCACATGTCTCTATAATTGCTGCTGTTTTATCTTCTGTTCTTTATGAAAATTAAAAGAATTAAATACCTTTAGGACATTTCCCCAGCAAAATGCAGCAGATATTGCACAGTGTACCTTTTCAGGCTCTCAACTGTTCAACTTGCAATTATGAACTAATCACATTTCTGGATCCAAAGCTTTCTATTTACTGACAATTTACTATGCAGTGAGTGAATGTGGGGATCTTGCACTTGGGAGTATTTTTACCTGACATGTTTACGTCTGTACCTTCAGAATGTAATATTTTTTAAATCAATTGCTTTTGTGATGGGTGGCATATGGGTGTTTTATCAGAATGCTGAGTAAACAGCATGGACAATGTGAATGTACTTCTAACCTCCATGAGGTGTGTGAATGTATTCATAGTAAACTTTGCTGAAGATAGGTCACACGCCATGCAACTTCCTGTAGTTAGCTCATTAACAAGCGAATAATTTCACCCATGTATTATGTCATTACATCCATTAAGGCAGACAAGCAACCCTCTTCCTGGTTTGTTGCGTTCATTTCTTTAACCATTATTTTACTGATCATATTACGTGTGTATTTATATTTAATTTGTCAGTTATTCCTTTGTATGAACGAGTGTCAAGTGCTTTAGCAGCATGCACTGTAACTGTGGTTACTTCTTCGGAGTGTTCCACAAGATTTAGTAAAACAGTATCTTCCCTTAACACACTTACTTACTATTCCGGATCTAACTTGTGTTGTTCTATGCTGCATTGTAAGGAAATGTTTTTAAACAAATACAGCACATTTTGCCAGCATTGAATATAAAACACAGATCTTCCCACTGCGGACATTGGCGAATACAAAGTACTTTAAATGTCTGATAAAAAGTTCTTTGAAAACGAAGCAAAAGTGGTCAGTTAACAGCTTATCAGCACTTGAAATAAAAACGTGGAATCCTTGAAACAAACAGAACAGCTAGTTTATTTTGTTGAACATTTGCAATTACTGTTAAATAAGAGCTGCTCTGAGAACACAAATCAGGGTAATTCAAGAAAAAAGTGAAAATTAAAAAAGGTCTAGAAGTTGTGCAAGATGCTTGTGACTCACACTACTGTCATTCTATTTACATGGAAGTTAAACAAAAATGTCCTTATGTCTAGTATGACTCCTAGAAATCTCGCTTGAAGTGGATTCTGCAAAAAAAATTCCAAGATCTAGTGGCAACCATAATTTATTTATTTATTTATACCTTTTGTTGGTCAGGTTAGCCCCACTAGACAATGGCCTCTTTTCAGGGGACAGCTTGAGTAGTATTCATACTGACTGGGGAAATTTAACCTGGGCAACTGGGAACCTCGCTTCTTCTTTTTTGATAAATGCAGTGGAATCTTTTATATCTACCTAAGCTACCACCAGCTCAGGCAGGTGGCATCTCCCATTTGAAGGATGTCACACACAGGAGTGCAGCACCCCTATCTTCAGTTAATAACTGAGATGGGGAGAAAGGAATTTGTTTTTATTACATTTACCCTCAACATTGCTAATACTTTGATCTTTGACCCATGTATATAGTAGTGCTTTCACTTACACACACACACACACACACACACACACACACACACACACCAATTATAGCCACTTGTATGACTGACAATATCTGATATTGGCTTGAGATCAAGTGAATGTATAAATTTATAAATAATGTCCCAGAAATATATCTTAGCTTGCTGATATCTGAACCATGCATTGCAACTTCCCACTACCCTCTCAGTGTCTTTTATACTTAGAAAGTTGAATAACAAGCTTGCTTTATCAAGCATTTTCTGAAGAATCGAAAATCTGAAACACACATGCCTGTTATTACTTAGCAATTGCAATCTGTAAGTATTTGCTAGAATCCACAAATTTTGCAAGGAACAGACCAAAGTATCTCTCAATTTCTTTGCATAAGAATTCTGGACAAAGCCAAAAATAACAGTGGACAAATTTTAAATATTATTTTATGTATTTGCCAACCAGGTAAACCCAATGAACAAATAGTCCCTTATCAGTGGTGACCTGGGAGCAGTGACTTACTCAAAGTGGGCAAATAGAAGTGAAAAGCTTCAGAAATTATGAAACTATAATGACTGGCATTATTGACTGAAAGTAATCCAAAAATAAAAGAAAGCAAGAAAGAAATGAATAAGGATAAGGTTGTAAATATACAGCACTAAGGACAGATAAAAGACAAACTGCTCTAATTCACTTAAACAGTTCTCTAGAACAGTTTTTGCATAAAGTTCATTTTTCTGAACATTTGAACAACAAAAACTATAAAACTTTAATAATTGTGATTACTGACTGACTATAAACCTCACCCTCAGTGATTTGTCTGAAAATAAAGATATAAGTGGAGGTCTGGCAGATAGAGCAGATGATTACACTTCTAAACTCTTCATGAGCTGCTTCCTGTAGTCAGGCAGGGTTTGAATCTTTTCACCTCCATTTGTCTACTATGTGACCATTTGTCTGCTATGTGAGTTTGAGTAAGTCACTTAACCATATACTGATCTTAGGATCCATCTTTACAGGACAGAGGAAACAAAAAGATAGGGCATACATATGAGGTAGATACTCGTATGCAGTTTCTGAAAAGTGTGAGCCATGCCAGATCATTGTCAAATGGGGCTCTCTCGTAATGGACCAGCCCCCCCCCAGCCATTTCAATTTTTCATTATTTAGTTGTTTCTCCCCAGTTACCATAAAACACTGATTAATCCTGTTTGTGTGCATAGTATTTTGTTCTTTACATTTACAGTGATCATAAATGTTTCTTGTAATTAAAATCTTTTACTAAACGTTTTACAACAGAAACAATGACAGTCAATTGATGAACAAAACAAGTCACTCACGTTGAAAACAGACAGCATGAGCAACAGCAAACTTTTCTTCCTTTGAAGCTCACATTTACTGAAAATGCATCTGGCAATCCATTAAATGACAACAGACACACAGGGAATGGAGTCATAGTCAAATAGCATATAATGAAGACGTAATTAGGGAATATTTGAAGGGTTGGGTCAGCCCACTGAACTTCAGTGTCTCTTGTAGGAGGTAATTCAGGAGAGCTGTCTGATGAATTGACTTTGTCAGACTTACACTATACAAATGAAGGATGAGGGAATCGAAAGCTGTAGTACAGAAAGCAGCTCATTAATAGCTCAAAGCCTTAACTCATCTGCATTAAATGCAAACTGTTGTCACCCAACACAGTGCATTTCACAGCCTTGTGCCTGCAAAAAACAAGTTAAATTTTAAATGCATTCTTAGTTAATATTTTAACATTAAACTTGTAGACTTCATGCTGTACATTTTATTCACAGCCAAGTCAGCACACTGTCAGCAGTCAAAAAACAAGAAAACCAAATAGCATACCCAAAGAACATGTCTCATATGATGAAGCCCCTGTTTACTGCAATCCTTTACAACTTAACTACCCAGGGATGCAGGACACACACACACACACACACACACACACACACACACACACACACTCACACAGATGTGTCCATTAATTACAGCCCCTTGTATGACTGCATAAGTTGAGATGTTTGCTAGTGATATAATTAAAGCACAGATGCATAAGTAATAACCGAAAAGTATATTTCAGCTCACTACTGTAAGAACCATACAGTGAATCCCACAGCACACACACTTCCCATGCTCTCCCAACCTATTAGCTCAAGAATCAGAAACAGAGACGCAACCATCAGGAACAAATTTTAAATCCTTCTGTTATATACTTAGAAAACTGCATTTACAAACATTTTCTGAATGAAACAAAGTCTGAAACTTACATGTCTGACATTATATAGTGATTGTTATCCACAACAATTTGATAGAAAACCACACATTTTTCAATGAATACACAAAATACTTCTCCATTTCTTTTCTCAAGAAATCTGGACAAGGTCAAAAATAATCGAGAGTGAGATACCCCAAAAGGACAAATTCTCAATTTTAACTTTTATTTATTTGTTAATTAGGTTAACCCACTGGAGAAAGTGTCCTTTCTCAGGGTGAAACAGGAGTACTGGCTTGGTCACTTGATCACAATCACATTCTAAGCAAATGGAGGTGGGAGAATTCAAACCCTGTACCTTTGACTACAGGATACAATGCATTAACAGCGCAGAACTGTAGGTGCCAGGTAACAGTTAGTTATGTACTCACCATAACGTCAGATGTATGTAGTCAATCTCGTCTACATTCTTAACTGACGGGTTCCCGACTTGGCCGCTATTTACTAGCTCGAAGTCTCTGATTGGCTGGGCTAGCCCTAGTATCCCAAGATGCACCATGCCCAACCCCCCCAGATCTTGTTTGCCAACAATATAACAGAGTGACATACACAACCTCATAGAAATAACACAAGCAGGGGGAGAGAAAAAATAACATCCTCAGAAGGGTCTAAGAACATAACCTCTTCCAAGTCCAACAGGTCGGGGGACGGTGGGCGGGTACGTAAGAATGTAGGCGAGATGGACCACATACATCTGACATTATGGTGAGTACATAACTAATTGATGTAATGTGGTCCTATCTCTCCTACATTCTTAACTGATGGGACAGCGTCCCTAGGACCTACATTCTGGGAGGCTCACTGACAATACTTCTGAGCACCGTGGAACCAAAGGAAGCCCGGTCTCTAGACACCACATCAAGCTTGTAATGAGAAACAAAGGTGTGTGGAGAGGACCAGATGGCCGCAGCACAGATGTCATCCAAGGAGAGCCTAGCATGATAAGCTACTGATGCAGCCATAGCCCTGGTAGAATGAGCCTTAACTGGGAAAGGTAAAACTCTGCCTGCTGATGCGTAAATAAAGGAGATACAGTCCTTAATCCATTTAGCAATAGTACCTTTAGTCACAGGGCTACCATTCTTGTTCTCTGAAAAGGACACAAACAATTGATCCGATTTTCTGTGGGGTTGTGTCCTGTGCAAATAAAACCTTAGTTGTCTATGAACATCCAACTGGTGGAATTTGAATTCTGCTTCATTTGAAAAGTTTGGAAAGAAAACTGGTAACTCAATGGATTGGTGAAGACAAAAGGTAGAAGATACCTTAGGAAGGAAGGAGGGGTTGAGTCTCAAGGAAACCCTATCCTTATGGAAGACCAAATAAGGGGGCTTTATGGAAAGGGCCTGAAGCTCCGATACCCTCTTGGTTGAAGTAATGGCGACTAGAAAGGCTGTCTTCCAAGACAAATATTTTAATTCACAAGTGTCAGCCGGTTCAAAGGGGGTAGAAGTTAAGGTTTGAAGCACCAAGCTTAAATCTCATGGTAAAACTGGTTGTGACAATGGAGGATGGAGTAACCAGACTCCTTTCAGGAAGGCTTTACAAAGTTTATGGCCCATAAGGGAAGGCTTATCTGAGACGTGAAAGTTAGAAATGGCCGCCAGCTGTACCTTAATAGTGGAGGTAGCAGAACCCTGTTTGAAGAGCATAGCCAAAAAATCTACCACAGCCAATAAGGGGGCTGTGAAGGGATCTAGATTGTGTGTTTCAGCCCAGATAGCAAATCTTTTCCATTTGCTAGAGTATAGCTTTCTGGTAGATGACTTGTGGGAGGATGACGGAATATGCAACACCTCAGGTGAAAAGGAATGTAGTCTAACTAAGGATGGAAGTGGAGCAGCCAAGCTGTCAACCTGAGGGTTCGTAGGGATGGATGGAACTGACCCGACTGATGAGTCAATAGGTCTGGTACTGGCTCCAGTGTCCAAGGGCCGTCCACTGTATACTTCTGAAGAAAGGGGAACCAAACTTGACGAGGCCAGTGTGGTGTGATAAGAATCATCTTGCTTCCCAAGGAAGTTGCCTTCTGAATCACTCTTGATAGTAGAGAGAATGGAGGGAAGGCATAGAGCAGACCTGGGGGCCAATCGTGGACCAGAGCATCCCTGGGTGACTCCCCCAGGGGGGGGATTAGAGTGAAGTACCTGCTGCACTTGGCATTGAGGGGGCTGGCAAACAGATCGCAGCAAGGTTGACCCCACCTGGAGAAGATCTGAGTTGCAACTCGGTTGTTCAAGGACCACTCATGAGGCATCAGAATAGTTTTGCTTAGCCTGTCTGCTATCACATTGGACTTTCCCAGAATGTGCGTTGCCACTAGAAAGCATTGGGAAGACACCGCCCAGTTCCACACTCTTATGGCCTCTCTGCAAAGGGGATAGGACCTGGTTCCACCCTGCTTGTTTAGGTACCACATGACTGACATGCTGTCGGAGAGAATCGCAATCGTCCCCTTGGGAAGAGAGCTCTGAAGTGCTTGCAACACTAGAAGCACTGCTCTCATTTCCAGGAAATTGATGTGCAAATGTACCTCGTGATCTTGCCATGTGCCTTGGACTGTTCTGCCCAGATAATGGCCACCCCAACCTATCTGGGAAGCATCCGTGGTCACCGTGGCGGTAGGAGACAGGGGGTACAGGGGTCTCCCTATGTCTAGATTGGATGACTGAAGTCACCAACGTAGATCTTGTCGGCATTGTTCCGTGATGAGTATGGGATAAGACAGAGGAAACTCCTGAAAGGACCACTGGATCAAGACCAGCCACTGGAGGATCCACATATGTAGCCTGGCTAGCGGTACTAGCATGATGGTATCTGCCATGGACCCTAGCAGTTGAAGAGCAAGTCTGACTTGGACTTTCTTGAGGGGTAGTAAGGCTAACACTTGAGCTTGTAGCACTTTGATTCTTTCTGTTGGGAGAAAGGCTCTCATTTGGATGGAGTCTAGCTCTGTGCTGATAAATGCAACATGCTGTGATGGCCGCAACACAGATTTTTCCCAATTGAAGGTAATCCCTAGGTATTGGCCCAATGTGATGGTAGCCTTTGTGGCCCAAACGAGTTGATGCCTGGAGGGGGTGGTGAGAAGCCAGTCATCCAGATAAGGAAAAACCTGGAATCCTTGACGTCTCAAGTGAGCTGTCACCACTGCTAAGCATTTGGTAAACACCCTGGGGGCTGTGGTGAGACCAAAAGGCAGAGCACAAAACTGGTAGTGACTGGCAACCAGCCGGAAGCGTAGGTGACTCATGGATGCCTTGTTTATCTTGATGTGGTAATAGGCATCCTTGAGATCGAGGGAGCACATCCATACTCCTTTTTCCAATAAGGGGAGAATGGACTGAAGAGTGACCATTCGGAACTTGGACTTCAGTACAAATCGGTTTAAACGGCTGAGGTCCAGAATGGGCCTCAGGTCCCCTGTCCTTTTTGGCACCAAAAATAATCTTGAGTAAGTTCCTGATCTGATCTGGTCTGAGGGGACTGGTTGGATGACTCCTTTTTCCAGCAGCATTGAAACCTCTAGCGCTGCTTGATCCCTCTGACTGGGTGGAATGTCTGGAATTTTTCTGGATAGGGGAGGGGGTGTAAGAAAGGGAATGGTGTAACCTCTGGTAATTATTCGGAACACCCATTGATCATGAGTGATACTTTCCCAGGCTTGAGGGTGCCTCGAAAAACAGCCCCCGACTGGCTGTATAATAGCACAGTCGGGCAGTCCCTCAGGGACGTTGGTAGGAGGATCCACGAAACGATTCACAGTCTCCTGAGTTGCGGGAGCCTCCTCCGCCTCTAGGGCGGCGCCTTCCAGAGTAATTCCCCCCTCCTCTGCCCCTGGAGGGGGGGGGGTCACCGTGATCGATGGGGAAAGACTTCTGAGACTTCCTGAACCACATGGGCATTAACAGTCTGATTCACCGCCTCAGGCAAGTTACCCGACAGGGTATCTCCCAATTCCTTAAGGAGATCTCTTTGGAGCCTAGTAAAGTGGCAAAGATAGTTCAACGACCGCAAAGTAAAGGTCGCTGAAGACAGGGTACACTTCCCATACCGATCCATACTCCTGGACTCCTTGTTAGGAGGATGAACGGAAGCAGAAGCTTCTGCAACTTCTTGCTGAGTGGCAGACGCCACCACCATGGCATCTACAGGAACTCCTTTAGCTAGGAACTCTTTCTCCGGGGGTGCAGACAGAAACTTGTTTGGGCGGTTGGGCACCGGTTCCACGGAGTCAGGGTGTTCCCAAACCCTTCGACAAATAAGGTCTAACAATTCGTCGAAGGGCGGAGACACCCAGGAGGCGGAAGGTTGGGCTCCGAAGGCTTTAAGGAGGACCGACTCATCCTCAGATGGGGATTTGGAAGGCCAGTTGCCTCTCTGCCTTAAAATCTCCAGAATATCGGAGAATGAGACATCATCGGAGGACGACTTGGGGGACCCCTGTGTGTCATCGAGGTCAGTATCAGAAGTGATGGACTCATTAGGGGAGTCAACGTGCTTCCTCTTGCACAACTTCTTTCTGGGAGGCTCCTCAGGTGATGAATCTGAAGGGCCCTCAGAAAGCTGGGGGCCACGCATGGAAGTATCCTCAGGCCTTCGAGCCCCGCTGGTGTCAGGGGCTCCAGCCCCAGTGTCAAAGGAAGCAGTGGCTGATTCGAATGAATTCACTGAAGACCTGGCCAATGCGCTCCTCGTGGCCTCGAATGCGGGTCCACTGGAATCCAAGGACCGATCCGTCTCCGAAACCACAATCGGAGTTGGGGGTTCCCTTAGCCGAGGCACCAAGAGGGAGACTTGGAGCCGAGGGATGAAGCCCCGATGTATCCCCCTCGGGTCCGACCGAGGAAATCCGAGTGCCGAAACCAGAAGATGGAATCGAAAAGGTTGGAGCCGAGGTTGGAGCCGAGAGGCCTAACGGGAGTATCGGCACCAACCCCAGGACCTCACTCGATGCAGAACACCTCGGCTCCAACGACACAGAGGTGCTTGGAGGAGGAATAATCGGAACCGACAAGAGGGAAGGCTCCGGAGCCGACTGGGCTGGAGCAGAAAATAACCTGGCTAACACCGACGCCTGAAGGAGCCTCTGCACCACCCTATCCACATCCGAATCCGACAACCTGGAGGACTTGGATGACACAGAAGGTGGTCGAGATATCTTATCCAGAGGATCCAGGTTTAGACTAGCAGAAGGGCTCCGAATGGGCTCCAAGATAATCGGAGCCGAAGCTGGCTCCAGTATCACTGAAACCTCCTGCAGCACCAATAACAATGGAGCCGAGGAGGCCAATTCAGAGACAGGAATTCCTTCCCTAGGCTCCGAGATCAATGGAACCGAGGAAGGTGGAGCTGTCTTCAGTATCTTCTCCGATGGCTCCGAGGAACTAGACGGAGCCAGAGATCTCTTTTTTGGTTTAGATTTAGATATCCCACTAGGGGAAGAAGACTCCAGAGCTTCTTCAAAGGCAGGTTTGACAAGACCCCTGAGAATCAATTTATTTTTCCTCTCTTGCAAGACTCTAGAACTAAAAAAGTGACAAAAACTACAAGATTCTTGCAAATGAATAGCGCCCAAACAATACACAGAGATGGCATGGCCATCTGTTAAAGACATCTTATAAGAACATTTGGCGCACTTTTTGAAACCAGAAGGCTTATGCTCCTTCTGAGCTTTGCTTGACATGGTAATTCACAATAAACCACACACAAGATAAGGAAGGCAGGAGGAAGGGACTCTAACTTAAAAGTCCCAACAGACTTAACAGACACAGGAGAGGGCTAAGGCCCTCTAACTTAAATGGACCTAGCCCGTCAAACACAAGGATGCCACAAAAAAGGAAAAAAATTTAAACTAAGCTAGTTGAAAGAAGGGGCTGTAACTCAAACGCCCCTGCAGACTTAACAGACACAGGAGAGGCTAAGGCCTTCTAAATTAAATGGGCCTAGCCCGCCAAACACAAGGAATCCACAAAAACTAAAAATTAACTGAACTAAGTCGCAAAATACAGGATACACTCAACGTAGCTGTAAGAACAGCTTTTGACAGAAAGTTAAGAAGAATAAGCTAAAAAGCGGTTTAAATAAGGTACTTAGCCACAGCCAAGCTCGAGACCACGTCTGTACACTATGAGCGGCAAACGAGTTCTGGGGGTTTGGGCGTGGTGCATCTTGGGATACTAGGGCTATCCCAGCCAATAAGAGACTTCGAGCTAGTAAATAGTGGCCGAGTCAGAGCCGATTCTCGGCTCCGAACCCATCAGTTAAGAATGTAGACGAGATAGGACCACATTACATCTGAAATTCACTTTACAAATTAAAAGGAACTACAGCAGATGTTGCATGAACATTTATTTTCCAAGCACTAAGAACTGTTAAACTCTAATGGCTGGTTTATTAAAAAAAAAAAAAAAAGTTAAGGGAGATTTGGTGTGGAGGATTAATGCTCCAAGCTCCTAATGAATTGCCTCAAGGTTAGAGGGTTTGATTCTTTCTACCTCCATCTGTGTGACTCTGAATAAGTCATTTAACTAAAAGACTTTCAAAAGGCATGCAAAACAGTCAGCAGCACTTGCATTGTGCACTCAAGTGCAAATGTGCACCCTTTTGTAACATGCTTAGCCAAATGCATCAAGCATTTGTTTTTAGTATTCCCAACAGCAAACATTTTTTAGTATTCCCAAGGACTGGGGCAATCAAGGGGGCACACATTTTCACAGGGATGGCGCCTGCCCCCATGTGCCTCCCCCTCTAGAGCCAGCTGTGCTTCTAACAATTTACATCTTGGGCTACTGCCCTGATCTCCCTAGTGAAGACTACATTACTTTTTGATCAGGAATCAAGTTTGCTAAACACATATGGGAATAAAATATACACGTATAGGACCCTAGCCATAAGAGCCTTCAACTGTTTGGCCTATGTTGCCTCCTTTCAGAGCTCAGTTTTGGGTTAAGTTATACAAAAGTGATTCACAGTATGGAAAATTAAGAAATGGAGAAGCTTTTCACAATGGCTGATAAGTTCGAGCTGTGTATATTAAACTGTAAACATCCAATATACTGTTTCCAGATCAGACTTCAAGGGCTGTTAAAAGGTGTGCATATCTTAGAAATGTGCCATCCTAATGATGCAAATTCTCATTTACTAGATGCCCCAATTACCAGAAACTTTTTTTTTTTTTGCCGGACAAAACTGCAAAATTAAATATTGTTTGGGGATAGTCACAGTAATAGTAAATTACAGCATTTGAAGTCTATCCACTTTTATTTCTTTAATTTTCATTTATAAATTTCACCATCTGTGTCTCAATCCCTGTGAAGACTAGTAATGGTCTCTCAACCAGAAGTCCATCAAACATGGGTAGTAAGTGATGCTTCTGTGTAAAGTCAGCAATGATGTAAGTTGCTTGCTGCATAGTATCTCACACAGAGACAAAGAAAGACATATGTTTTTGTGTTTGTGGTAAGCTTTGTTCTAGCTTTAGTTTACAGAAACTTGTGCTTCTTTCTTCATATTTTATTTTCTTAAGACCTTCCATTTTTCATGAAAATGGATTCCATGAAGGCTGATGGCAGACAGAAGAAAAAGTGTAGGGAATCTGGACAAAAGCTGCAAGAGGCTTAACATTATAGGGAGAGTAATACAGTTAAAATGACTGACAAAAACTAGGACACAAAGCTGGCAATATGGCATAGAGGAATAATGCGCTCACTATGGCTGACACTACCTGGATTCGACTAACTGTTCGGGCATCTGAGGCACTGGCAGGTAGGGATCTAGGGTAGAGAGCATTCATTGAAAATGCTCCCTAAGGAGAGGCATGGTCCACAGAGAGGAGAAGCCAGTGGATGTTGTGGACAAATATTGGGGTGGGAGGCAGAGAAATAAGGGTAGATCAAAATAATTCCCCTCAGCAGCAGAAGCAGTTGCCAGCTCCACTCCCCAGAATGCTCTTAATATCAACTTTGGCCCATCTCACTTGGTGAAGGTAATGCGTGCTGCAGTGGATGGGGTGTGCACTGGGACAGCCAGACTGAATGAAGCAGGGAGGAGGAAAAAATGTTGAATACAAAGTTTTTTATTTAAAGCAACAGATTTTTTTCAGAAAATTCTCTGTGTTGCCAGACAAAAAGACCTTACCACCTCACTTGCACCCTCCTCATTTGGTATGATGTTATCATATGTGATCTTGCTGAATCATTGTGTTTAATGGATAAGAAGTGTAATGCATTTGGATTAGTTCCACAAGGGAGTCCTTTCGTACCTCCATAAAATTGCATTCCTGTCTTACCCCAAACTTCCTTTAAGAAAGTTATTTGTAAGAGAATACTTCAATTTGGTAAATGAAGCTGTAGTGAAATAACAGAGACATAGTTTGTGGTGCCTTTGTTGAACAATAGATAGAGCAGTCAGATGTGAGCCTTTGTATCATTGTAAATGTTCCAGTAGGCAAGACAAAAAGAAAAAATGTTTTTTCGCCAGTCTTCTTTTGAAAAGGGATTTCTGTATGAAGCATATTAATTCTCCTTAATAGAAAAGTTCATTTAAATAACATTTTTCCCAGTATCTAAGTTACCCCTGAAAACACGTTTCTATTGAAGACATATTACATTTCACAGGAATGTTTTTTCTTTGTTCTGTTGGTAATTTCCCATCTCCAGAGAAATGAGGAATCTTCATGATGGGGGACGTGGCCAAGATGCCAGTCTGATAGCAGCAGAAATCCATAGCTCTGCTTAGATTTTAATATCCTGACAGGAATTATACTTTAATTTTTAGAAAAATCTGTCTGAAAGTATACTAAAAGATAGATTAACATAGACTCTTTAAAAATTAATACTGAGTCAAGAGAATTTCTTAATTATTCCTGTCAAGAAGTTTTCTACTGGAGATCTCAACATGAGAAACTTGAAGAACCCACACCAGGAGAGTGCAGCGAAGAAAGAACTACATCTTATAATAACAAACATCCAAGAACTGTCACTAAAAACATGAGCAACTCGAAGAACCCACACCAGGAGAGTGCAGTGAAGAAAGAACTACATCTTATAACAACAAACATCCAAGAACTGTCACTAAAAACATGAGCAGCTCGAAGAACCCAGACCAGGAGAGTGCAGTGAAGAAAGAACTACATCTTATAATAACAAACATCCAAGAACTGTCACTAAAAACATGAGCAACGTGAAGAACCCACACCAGGAGAGTGCAGTGAAGAAAGAACTACATCTTCTAATAACAAACATCCAAGAACTGTCACTAAAAACATGAGCAACGTGAAGAACCCACACCAGGAGAGTGCAGTGAAGAAAGAACTACATCTTATAATAACAAACATCCAAGAACTGTCACTAAAAACATGAGCAACTCGAAGATCCCACAGCAGGAGAGTGCAGTGAAGAAAGAACTACATCTTATAATAACAAACATCCAAGAACTGTCACTAAAAACATGAGCAACGTGAAGAACCCACACCAGGAGAGTGCAGTGAAGAAAGAACTACATCTTATAATAACAAACATCCAAGAACTGTCACTAAAAACATGAGCAACGTGAAGAACCCACACCAGGAGAGTGCAGCGAAGAAAGAACTACATCTTATAATAACAAACATCCAAGAACTGTCACTAAAAACATGAGCAACATGAAGAACCCACACCAGGAGAGTGCAGTGAAGAAAGAACTACATCTTACAATAACAAACATCCAAGAACTGTCACTAAAAACATGAGCAACGTGAAGAACCCACACCAGGAGAGTGCAGTGAAGAAAGAACTGCATCTTATAATAACAAACATCCAAGAACTGTCACTAAAAACATGAGCAACGTGAAGAACCCACAGCAGGAGAGTGCAGTGAAGAAAGAACTACATCTTATAATAACAAACATCCAAGAACTGCCACTAAAAACATGAGCAACGTGAAGAACCCACACCAGGAGAGTGCAGTGAAGAAAGAACTACATCTTATAATAACAAACATCCAAGAACTGTCACTAAAAACATGAGCAACGTGAAGAACCCACACCAGGAGAGTGCAGTGAAGAAAGAACTACATCTTATAATAACAAACATCCAAGAACTGTCACTAAAAACATGAGGAACTCGAAGAACCCACAGCAGGAGAGTGCAGTGAAGAAAGACCTACATCATGTTACGTTGTCCCGTCTCACCTTCAGTCTTGCTGTTTGGGTTCGGAGCCACAACCTTGGCTCCGACTTGGCGTATATTAAAGCTCGAGAGCTTCTACTGACAGGAGGCTGAATACTATCCCACAGTGCTTAGTGGCTACTCCCCAGATCTCGTTTGCTGCTTGAAGCTTCTGGATTGTCTTCACTGGCTCTGGCTTGAAAAGTTTTATATTTTAGATATTTTATAACTTTTTCTGTCTAATTGTTAGCTGTTTTTACTTATTAGTGCTGTCGTAATAGCCTTGTGCTATTTTTAGCTTTTCTAACCTTGTAAGTTTATTTTTGCGGATATCTTGTTCTTTGGGCCTTGATGTTCTTCGTGTTTCACTGTTACAGTGTTCACATTTGGGTTATCTGCTTGCAGTAGCCCTCAGTCAGCCTGATTATCAAAGTCTTGGGTCCTGCGTCGATTGTTGTCTCATCCTCCGTGACGTCAGGTAGTCAGGGGGTATAAAGCATGCAGCCAACGCCATTGCATCTTTCTTGCCGTGCGGTGCCCGAAGCAGAAGCAGTTCGCAAGTGCTGGTCAGCCGACTCCTGAAATTTTCATTTTCGAGTTTCAGAACCGAAGTCTTCAACTAAAGCTAAGTACCCCGTTGGGGAAACTTTTTCTTGCTCTAAACCGATGTCAGTAAAAGTCAATAATTGTATTTCTTGTGGAAAGCAAATAACTCATAAAGATTTTAATTCGTACTGTATTCCTTGCCTAGGCCCTGACCACGACGTACCTCACTGTCGGTTTTGTGCCTTATTTAAACCATGAACTATTCATAGTCAGTATATTTACGCTTCTAAATATTTTGGTATTCATTTCAATTATCCAGATATGTCTTTAGTAGGCCACCCGACTACCGACATTCTGAAAAAACGCAAAGATAAAGACAGAGACAGGCCACCTAGGTCCAAAGCTGCCAACGATGCTTCTCCTAAGCTAGTTGCCAGTTCGCCGGTACTCAGTGAGGCGCTTTCGTAACCCCTGATACCCGCTACTTCAGATTCGCAGGCCCCTACTGAGACCCAATTCGGAGTCCGGTATGCCGTGAGATACTTCAACTGTGGAACCTGCGGATGTGTCTACCTTGGATGGGTCCGGAGCCACTGTGCAGGCACCGGTTTCTGAGGGTGCATTCAGGCCTACTGACTTGCATATTAAACCAATGCCATCTTCTTCTTTAAGGCCTAAAACTCGAACCATGCCTAGAAAACCGACACTCAGACTGCATGGTCAGGCCTCTATGCCTAAAAAAACAAATGATAAGAATGGCTGAAGACCTTATTACTTTAATCAGGGGAAGCCAGCCTTCCCCCTGTAAGAGACCTAGGACTGAAATTGCTTATGATACTTCTGACCAGGATTCTGAAATTTCTGTTTCCTCTGATGACTAGGCTTTACCCTTATCTACCTATGAGGACTCTGATGCAGAAGACTCTATTCCCTCTGCTTCCCCCCCAAAGGATATTTCTTTTGGTGAAACCTTGCATATTCTTAGGGAGCATTTTCGCTAGGAAAGCCAGGATTACTCTGATTCTATAAAGAGGCTTAGGGATTTCTTACTCCTGCCCCAACACCGACCTTTAACTGTCCCTCCTGTACTGGACATTGTTGATGATGCCTTTTTAGAATGTAGCTTGGCCCCTGACTCTTTACCTTCTGCTCCCAGAAAACCTAATAGATGTTACAGGGTTCCTGACTCTAACGAGTTCCTTTTTAAAAATCCTACTGTGGATCCTGAGACCATTTCACAGGGACCCAGGGGCATTAAGGCTACTACTGCCAAAAATCCTACCCCCTCTGATAGAGATTCCAGGGCCTTGGATAGATGGGGTAAGAAGGTATACACCTCTGCAACCTTGGCCATTAGAGCCTTAAACTGCCAGTTTCATATGTTAAAGTATCAGCAGCATATTATTGGATTGCTTAAACAGAAAATGTTGATTCCTGACTGTGCTGAAAATAAGGATTTACAGGATTTAATGCATTCTGCTGAACAGATTGGAAAACATACTTTGCAATGTGGTTTTGATTCACTAGAGGCATCTTGCAGGGCTGTTGTCACCGCGTCTGTACTTAGAAGGCATGCTTGGCTTAAGGAACAATCTTTGCCAGATCATGTTAAAACTAAATTGCTGGATGCTCCCTTAAATCAGGACGGCATTTTTGGCAACAAAGCAAAAGAAGTTCTTAAAAAGATGGAGGAAAAAGCTAAATCTTTCCATACTGTTAAAGATTTCCTACAAGTACAGCCTCCAAGATTTAGTAGGCATTGGCCCTCTAAGAACTGGTCCTTTCCTGCCTCTTTCAGGCTTCCTCAGTCCAGACCCAGAACTAGCAGAACACCCAGACTTCAGTCCCAGGGTATGCACAGGACTAAGCAGTGGGGGGCTCCCACTTCAAAATCAGGGAATGGTAAGACTCCCCCCTATGGTTAGCTGTCTCAATGACTTAACTTTAAAACTTCCAAGCACTTCTCAAATGACTGATCCTTTAGGGGGAAAGATTGTTCTTCAAGCAAAAAACTGGGAACTCATTACCCAGGACAAATGGGTTTTAAGTATAGTTTCCCAAGGATACAGATTTCACTTCCACACGTTGCCAACCCCAAATGGTTGGCCAGATCTACCCCAAAATCAGTGGGCAGAGGCTCAAAAGCAAGTACTCTCTCTCTTAAGCTTAAAGGCTATTCAAACTGTACCAGAAGAGGAAAAGGGACAAGGTTACTACTCAAGACTTCTCCTGGTACCCAGAAAAGACAACTCATGGCATCCTATCCTGGATCTTTCTATCGTAAACACCTTTTTGGTGATTCCAAAATTCAAGATGCTAACTTTTCACCAGTTACTTCTTATGCTAGGCAAGGATGCCTGGTTGGCAGCACTGGATTTAAAGGAAGCCTACCTGCACATCCCAATCATGGAATTTTGCAGAAGATACCTACACTTCAAAGTAGGCTACATGCACTATCAGTTCTCTGCACTGCCCTTTGGCTTATCTACTGCGCCCAGGGTATTCACAAAGTGCCTAGCTGCAGTAATTGCATTTTGCAGGCAAAGAAATATTCACATATACCCATACCTGGACGATTGTCTAATTCAGGCAGAAAGCATGGACATACTTTTGAATCATCTGGCATTTGTACAAAGGGTGCTAACTTGTCTGGGGTACACCATAAATGAAAAAAAATCACATCTTGTACCCTGTCAGCAAATTATATTCCTGGGAGCAAACTTGAACACAACTTCCCAGATGGCTTTCCTCATGCCAGAGAAACAAAATCATTTGACAACTTACTTCAAACTAATGACCACAAAAACCCTGTTATCTGCATGGCAAATACTGCAAGCCTTGGGGTTCATGGCCTCCTGCATTTTACTAATTCCATATGCAAGAGTGCATATGAGGAAACTACAATAGTATCTAAAAAGCCTATGGTGTCAACATTTTCAGGATCTAGAAACAATGATTCCTGTCATACCTTGCCTGCAGTTAGAGTTCTTTGGTGGGCAGAGGCCTGCCACCAAAACAAGGGACTACCATTCACTCTACACCCTGCAGCCCAAACCCTAACAACAGATGCATCAGACTATGCATGGGGGGGAGGGCTCATCTGGCAGGGAAGTGCATTCAGGGCAGATGTAACCCAAGTCAAATGCACCTACATATCAATCAAAAAGAAATATTAGCTGTACAGAATGCTCTGACAGCTTTCAAGGACCACATTCTTCCAGGACAGTTAATGGTAAAGACGGACAACACCACTATGTGGTACATAAACAAGCAGGGGGGTACCCATTCATACCCCCTCTGCAGACTAGCCATGGCTCCGTGGAACACAGCGTTGAGCTACCAAGTGCATCTACAGGCTCAATTCCTGCCAGGAAAACTAAATACACTGGCAGACAAACTATGCAGAAATCTCATGGACCCACACGAGTGGAAACTGGAACCAAAGACTTTCAACATGTTGTTAAACAAATGGGGGAGCCCTGATATAGACCTGTTTGCCTCCCCCCAGAACTACCAATTGGACAAATTCTGCACAAGGACTCCCCACAAACAAGCTTGGAAAGTGGATGCTGTGTCCTTCATCTGGAAAAATCTATCAGTTTATGCCTTTCCTCCTCTGCCTCTGCTCTCCAAAGTACTACTAAAGATCAAACAGGACAAACCAAGGACGATACTGATTGCACCAGACTGGCCACGCCAACTCTGGTACCCCCTTTTTCCCAGTGTGTCACTGCTGGCTCCATGGCACCTGCCTCAGACCCCTACCCTGCTGTCACAGCAGTAGAGCCAGATTCTGCACCCCCAGCTGCAAACCCTGAACTGGGCAGCCTGGGTAATTACCTAATCTTTCCATTACCATCCCTCAGTAAACAAGTGTTGGATGTCATTTTGGAGGCAAGGAGGCCTAGTACTAGAAAATCTTATGCTGAAAAATGGAAAAGACTCTGTGCCTGGAACCCAACTCAAGGGATATGCACAGCAGCACCCAATTTACCTCAGATTCTTCAATATTTAACTGAGATGCTTCACAAGGGTATGTTCTTTTTCCTCCATCAAAATTCATGCCTCAGCCATTTCAGCTCATTACAACGCTGAACCACCCCTCTTCTCTCATCCACTGCTCAAGCAGTTCCTCAGAGGGGCCAAAAACTTAAGCCAACCCAGGAGAGCCCCAACTCCAGCCGGGGACCTTAACTTTGTATTGGAAAAACTCGCTCTTCCTCCTTTTGAGCCAGCTGCAAGTGCAGAGTTAAATTCCTTTCTTGGAAAACAGCCTTCCTTTTAGCAATCACTTCAGCAAGAAGGGTATCTGAATTACAGGCCCTTATGGCAGTGGTGCCTTTCATCATCTTTCATGCGGACAGGGTGTCCCTCAGGACCAATCCCTCCCTCATGCCCAAGGTGGTATCCAGTGTGGCTCTTAATCAGTCCATTCATTTGCCAACCTTCTTTTCTAATCCACAGAACAAAGGGGAATGGATACTGCACTCCTTAGATGTGCACAGACAACTTAGATTTTACTTGGACAGGACTAAACCTCTAAGGAAAGCTGAACAACTGTTGGTGGCATTTGCTGCAGGGGCAGAGGGGAAGGCTATTTCAAAGCAAACCATTTCTAAATGGATAGGCCATTGCATTAATTTCTGCTATAAGCACCATGGAAAACCTATCCCACAGGGGATTAGACCACATTCAACCAGGGCTGCATCTACCTCTACAGCCTTTCTCAGAGGTGTCCCTACCGGGGACATCCTAGGAGCTGCTACCTGGATTTCTGTACATACCTTCACCAAGCATTATCATTTGCCAATTTTCTATAAATCCAGAGCTGGCTTTGCCACTGCAGTCTTGCAGGGCCTTATAGCTGGTGCTAATGCTATCTAAATTCCTCCTCCCATCCTTAGCTTTGGGAAGCTACCCAAATGTGATGACTGCAACAGTGAAACACGAAGAACATAGTACAGTTGTGCACACTTACCATAAATGTAGATGTTCGAGTGTATTCACTGTTGCAGTCCTGGTTACCCTTCCTCCAGCCCCCTGACTTATTTTGGCTATACCTGTACTCTCCTTTACTATGCTTAAAAGCTTTTTGGTGTATTTGCTTTTTTGTTGGAGGTATGACCTTGTTGATATACATTTAATTGCTTCCCATTAGGGGAGCACCTGACATCTGTGGTAAGAAAAACTGATGTAATGGTGTCGGCTGCATGCTTTATACCCCTGACTATCTGATGTCATGGAAAATGAGACAGCAACAGACGCAGGACCCAAGACTCTGATAATCAGGCCGACTGAGGGCTACTGCAAGCAGATAACCCAAATGTGATGACTGCAACAGTGAATACCCTCGAATATATACATTAATGGTAAGTGTAAACAACTGTACTTTTTTTCCATGAGAATCCATTTAAATTACAGGATTCTTGCCCTTTTTCTTCCTTATAAGCCTTTTAGGAGTATTCCATGTAAGTTAGAGGCATCTCCTCTGGTGGAGGAGATAGTCATTTAACTTTGAGACTTCGCCTCCCCTCTTTTCTCCTATTTTTTCTTCTCTTTAAAAAAAAAAGTAGTACCTTATTTTTAGATACTTGTTTCTTTGCTGTTTCTCTTTTAAAACAGTTATAGTTTTTTGTTCTAAGTTTTATTGAGAATTTTTTTTCCTTATAGCTAGCATGTCTAAGGAACCAGCTAAGGAACACAAGTCAGGATTCAAAAAGTGTGATTCCTGCACTCAGAAGATGTCCATTACTGACGGACACACTAGTTGTGTGTACTGTCTGGCTCCACTCCATCTTCAAGACACCTGCTCCATTTGTTATAGTTTTTGTGCCAGGATCTTGCAGGATAGGACAAATAAGCTTATATATAGGGGCTTATTAAAAGTGGATGAAGGAAATCAGACCAAAAAATCAAACAAGACTCCAAAGTCAGTGTCTGAGCCAACAAGCAGCACCAAGAATTATGCCTTTTCGGCTCCAAGAATTATCGGAGCTGAAAAACATGGATGTTAAGTTGTCAATCTCGCCTTCATTCTTGCTTGATGGGTTCAGAGCCGATCCTCGGCTCCGACTCGGCACTTGCTAAGCTCGAGAGTCACTTTTACCAGCTCGAGGCAGCCCCATATCCCATGATGCAAGGCGGTAAGTACCCAGATCTCGTTTGCCGCTTCGCTGATGAGGTCCTCCTTTTACCAGCTCCTGGTAAGTGATTATTATTACTAATTTTTAGCCCCCAATCAGAAAAATTTTTCTTTTTTCCTTAAAATTCTATCTCTTTAGATGATTGTGAGGCTTTTTCTGACTAACTTTTTATTCCCTTCTTTACTTTTTTAGTCAGGCCTTAATTCCCTCCCACCCCCCACCCCCCCCTGTCAGGGTGTGTGTGTGAGAGTTTTTATTTCTCAATTCTTTAACTTTAGTTTGTCTGGTTCGGGACTGTGTGTGTGGTGTTTGTTTGGAAAGCACTATGTCTAAAGAACAGAGGGTCTCAGGCTTCAAGAAGTGTGACTCGTGCTGTCAGAAGATGTCTCTGACAGACGGTCACACTTCTTGTTTATATTGCCTGGGACCTCTCCACCTGCAGGACTCCTGTGCGATTTGTCATTCCTTTAGCCAGAGAGTCCTGCAAGAGAGAAGAAATAAATTGATTTTAAGGGGTCTCCTTAAACCGGAGGGCTCTCCGGCTAAATCGGCTCCAAGCAAGACTTCAAAGTCTTCCAAGGCCCAGGGTACTGTGTCCAAGCCTGCGGCCTTGGTTCCGACTCCTTCGGAGTCGAGATCGGCTCTGGCTCGGGCCGATCCTGGTTTGCAAAAACCTTCGGCACCGATGGCTATCGGTGCCGAGACTGTTACAGTCACATCGGTGTCGGCTCCGACTGGCTCCGACCACCATGTGGCTCAGGCTTCGGTGTCGGCGCCGACCGGCTCCGACACCGTTACAGTTATGTCTGTATCGGCTCCGGCTGGAGCCGATGCATCGAGGCTTTCTGTCGGAGCCGAAAAGTCCTCGGCTCCGACTGCATCTATGGTTTCTTCGGCTCCGATGGTTCCTTCGAGGAAGAGGTCCAGGTCCCTTTCCTTGGAACCGATACTCGGCTCCGGCCTCGCCTCCTCTCGAGCGGAGCCATCGGAGCCGATCATCTAGGTCATCCAGGCTTTCAGACCATGATTTAGAGAGGGTGGTCAGTAGATTATTGAAATCACAGGCACTGGCCCAGATGCTGCATAGTCCTTCTCAACAAATGACGATTAGTCCACACCCTCTTGAAGTTCCTCCTTCGACTCTACCTCAGAGTTTGGAGCTGGAGTCTTCGGGTATAGTTTCTGCTATGGCTGAGGGGCGGATACCCCCCCCCCTTCTGCACCCTCTGCATCTACTCTTATCTCCTCTTCGAGACCATCCTTAGAGGGATTCGGTGGTCGGGCTTCCCTGGTCTCCTCCGAGGGGTTGAGTGGCATCGGACCCTTGTCCGACCCCGCTCTTCCCCTTGGAGCCTCGGCCTTGGTGAGCTCGGCTCCGACATCTGCCTCGGAGCCTTCCCTTTTGGTGGGTCCTGGAGTTCCGGTTTCTTCGGAAAGGGTTCTCTCGGACCTCCCTGGGAGGGGGGCCTTCGAGGTGATGAAGAGTGTGCTGGCCACTGGGCTGAGGCCAGCAGTCTATTCCCTTAGCTCCTCCCTCTACAGTGTCTGTCGATATCTCTGCCATCTCTCTTGCTCCCGGACCCAGAGATCCTCTGCCTCAGGTTTCCCCACTGGGAATAACCCCCTCTTCCGAGGATTCTCCTGATCAGTCAGGAGATCCTCCGCGCAAGAGGACTTGTAAGAGGAAACACCTAGACTCCCCTGAGTCTATCACTTCAGATACCGACTTAGATGAGTCGGAGGGATCCCCAAGATCCCCCTCTGAGGATGTCTCCTTTTCAGACATCCTAGAACTCCTAAAACAGAGGGGAAACTGGCCCTCCACAAATCCCTCTGAGGATGAGTCGGTATACCTAGAGGCGTTTGGATCTCAGCCTTCCACCTCCTGGGTGTCTCCGCCTTTCGACCCCCTTATGGAAGTTATTGCTCGAAAGGCTTGGGCTGCTCCTGACTCTGTAGAGCCAGTTCCTAGGAGGCCGTCTAAATTTATTACTTCCCCTTCGGACAAGCAATTCCTTACAAAAGGTGTCCCTGTTGATGCCATGGTGGTGGCGGCTGCCACTAAGAAGGAACTTGCAGATCCTTCCGTACCTGTCCATCCTCCTAATAAGGATTCTAGGACCATGGATAGGTATGGTAAGTGGATGTTCTCTTCAGCGACCTTTGCTATGCGCTCGCTGAACTACTTATGTCACTTCACCAGACTCCAAAGGGACATCCTTAAGGAACTAGGTGAAGTAGTACAGGATCCTACAGCTGCAGGGTCTCAAGAAAAAATTGCTTCTCAGCTAGGAATCCTTAATTCTATAGCTAACTCCTCCATGCGACTGATATCATATGCAGCAGATGGAGCGAGTAGAGCCGCAGGAACAGGGGTAGCTCTTAGACGCCAAGCCTGGATGCGGCTCTGTAATTTTGCAGATCCCTTTAAGGCGTCCTTCACAAATTCTCCCTTTGATGGGTCGGCTTTGTTCGGCCCTCAAGTGAAGAATACATTGACCAGGTGTGAACAAGACGGCAAGACTCTTTCTGCCGTAGGGGTCCGTTTTTCCACCCCTTCTAGACCTTACCCTAAAGGACAGAAGGGTGGAAAGATGTGGT
The DNA here is from genome assembly GCF_019279795.1 of Protopterus annectens. NCBI lineage: Eukaryota > Metazoa > Chordata > Ceratodontiformes > Protopteridae > Protopterus > Protopterus annectens. The sequence goes on from NC_056731.1 coordinate 160,631,666, forward strand.
TCCGCAAGTCCCAAGGAGTCACGACAGATACACGTGGTCAGTTTACCCCTAGAGGCAGAGGGGGTAATAATAACAGACGCCCTAGAGGCAGAGGGGGTCCACAGAACCAGGGAAGCAGAGAGTCTCTCTCTGACAAGCCCTTTCAGCATCCCTGAGATGTTGCCCGACTGTCCATCATTGGAGGCAGTCGGGGGAAGACTATCGCTGTACCCAGAAGCCTGGCGTTCCCTCACTCAAGACAGATGGGTACAGTCGATCATATCCGAGGGTTACAAAATTCCTTTCGAGGAAAGTCCCTTCTCTCACACAAATTCCCTTCCAGATGTACCACCCGGTCTAAGGGAAGTTGCAGAGTTAGAAGTATTAAAACTTCTACAAAAAAGAGCCATTCAGCCAGTTACAATAGACCATTCAGAGCCCGGAATCTACTCAAGATTCTTTTGGTCCCCAAAAGACGGAGACTGGAGACCAATATTGGATCTCAGCAGACTCAACAAGTCTGTGAGAAAGACAAGATTTCGAATGGTCACACTTCAGTCAATTTTGCCCTTCCTAGAGAAGGACAACTGGATGTGCTCAATAGATCTTCAGGACGCGTACTATCACATAAAAATTCACAGATGCTCCAGAAGGTTTCTCCGCTTTCGGCTGGGGTCCAGTCATTTCCAATTCAGAGCCCTGCTCTTTGGTCTCACTACAGCCCCCAGAGTGTTCACCAAATGTATGGCAGTGGTCACGGCTCACCTGAGACGTCAAGGATTCCAGTTGTTTCCATATCTCGATGACTGGCTCCTTTCAGCCACCACCAGGCATCAACTTCTTCAAGCCAGGGATTACACAATAAATCTTTGCATTCAGTTGGGAATTTCGATCAACTACGAAAAATCCTCCTTATTGCCCTGCCCGTCTATTACTTTCATAGGCGCAAACTTAAGCACTCTTCGGATGTCAGCAACCCTCACAGACCAAAGAATCTCAGATATACAAAGTCACGTGAGGATCATCCTAGCCAGCAAAAAAGTACAAGCCAGAATGGTTCTAAAGGTGTTGGGCCTCATGGCTGTGGCCATTACTCTTCTTCCCCTGGCTCGCTTCTACATGCGCCTGCTTCAGTGGATGTTGTTCACTCAGTGGTCTTACCAACAACTTCCAATGCATCACCAAATATTGGTGGCACAAATTTGCAGGAATCATCTTTCATGGTGGATTACTTCTCCCCAGATTCACCAAGGCAGACCCTTTGTACCCCCGGCCCCAGTAGCCACTGTCACTACGGACGCCTCCCTGATCGGGTGGGGGGGGTCATTATCAGGGCAGGATGGTTCATGGGACGTGGCAACCGTTCGAATACCACCTGCACATAAATGTCCTAGAGATGAGAGCAGTGCTTTTAACGTTGCAAGCCCTCAACGACTTTCTTCCCTTGGGAACAATTGCAGTTCACACAGACAACATGTCTGTAGTATGGTATATCAACAAACAGGGAGGAACCAAGTCCTACCCCTTGTGTCGAGAAGCTCTCAGACTTTGGCAATGGGTGATCTCCTCTCATCGGTTTCTGGTAGCAACGCATATCCCTGGGAAAACCAACATTTTAGTGGACAGATTGAGCAGAGCTATTCTCATGCCACATGAGTGGTCTCTCAAACAATCTATAGTGGAGGAGATTTTTCTAGAATGGGGCCGCCCATGTTGCGATCTTTTTGCTACTCCCCAAAACAGCAAATGCCCAGACTTCTTTTCTCTCTTCCCACTGCCAGGCCATCCCCCCAGAGACGCTCTAACCCAGGATTGGCCCCAGGGACTTCTTTATGCCTTTCCTCCTTTTCTGCTGATTCCACAAGTACTCCAGAAAGCCACCGTTTTGAGAGCCAAAATGATTCTCATTGCTCCCTATTGGCCTCGACAGATTTGGTTTCCATTCCTCCATCGCCACCTTTTGGTGCAGCCGTGGCATCTGGACCCAGTACCAGACCTTCTGATTCACCAATCGGGTCAGCTGCACCGGTCTATCCCTTCTCTCAAACTCACAGCATGGTTGCTCCACTTCCTTCCTTAGCCAGGCTTCCTATGATCTCTAATCCTGTTAGGGACATCATAGTAGCTTCCCTAAAATCCTCTACTAGAAGGATTTATACCAGCAAATGGAAACGCTTTTCTTGTTGGGCAAAAGCTAAAAATATTGATCCCTTTCCTGCTCCAGTACAAGCAGTTTTGGATTTCTTAGTGGAAATCTTTCACGCGGGCTCTTCTTCTTCCACGGTCAAAGTTCAGTTGGCTGCTATCTCGAACTTTCATGTCGGGTTCGCAGATCACAACATTATGTCCCACAGGCTTTGTAGAGCCTTCTTAAAAGGAATTTTTCTCCTGAAACCTCCAATCAGGAGTCCTCCTCCTCAATGGGACCTAAAGTTAGTGCTGACATCCTTGATTCTTCCTCCCTTCGAGCCAGCTGTTTCATGTTCCCTGAAATTTCTTTCATGGAAAACTTTATTCCTGGTTGCTATTACATCGGCTAGGAGGGTATCTGAACTTCATGCTCTCTCTGTTCGTCCCCCCTATTTGGTCTTCCACAAAGACAGAGTATCATTGAGAACTAATCCGACCTTTTTGCCTAAGGTCGCCTCAAAGAGTAATTTGAATCAGTCTATTGACCTTCCTGTATTTTTCCCAAACTACTCAAACAGATCGGAACAAAAGTTACATTATCTTGATGTTCACCGCCAACTCAGATATTATTTGGACAGAACAAAACAATTCAGGAAATCCGATCAGCTCTTTGTTGCTTATGCTGATAACAAAAAAGGCCTTCGCGTCTCAAAAGTGACCTTATCTAGATGGCTTTCTTCTGTCATCTCTGAAATTTATCAGCTCAGGGGAAAACAGCTGTGCTCGAAACCTAAAGCGCATTCAACCAGAAGCTTAGCCACTTCCACAGCTTTTCAAGCTAGACTTCCATTAGACACTATTTGTGCAGCAGCCACTTGGGCCACTCCTCATACCTTTGTTTCTCATTACAAATTGGATTTGGCCTCCAGGGACAGAGCCAGTTTTGGCTCTACAGTTCTCAAGAGTCTGTTCCATTGAGCCACCCAGGATAGAGGTGCTAGGGACACGGTCCTATCAAGCAAGAATGAAGGCGAGATTGACAACTTAACATTGAGAAGTTATGTACCTACCATAACGTTCCATGTTAGTTGTCTTCTCTCGCCTTTTTTCTTGCGACCCTCCCTCCTTCCCCCTGGCCTGGACAGACCTTTTCTCTCTACATAGAAGAATGCTTCTTAAGACCATACAGTTCTGGTCTTCCTAACCCATCCTTCAGGCTTTTTCTCTGCCTTCTTTCTTCCTTTTGGGAAGTCTTTTATGCTAGGTGTTATTGCCTATGGACAACAAATGAGATCTGGGTACTTACCGCCTTGCATCATGGGATATGGGGCTGCCTCGAGCTGGTAAAAGTGACTCTCGAGCTTAGCAAGTGCCGAGTCGAAGCCGAGGATCGGCTCCGAACCCATCAAGCAAGAAAGAAGGCGAGAGAAGACAACTAACATGGAACGTTATGGTAGGTACATAACTTCTCATTCTCCTTCGGCTCCATCTGTCTTATCAGAGCCATTGCAGAGCCAAAAGAGGAGCCAGTCACCGTCCTTGGAGCCTGTTCACTCGATGCCAGTTTCTCCTTTATTACAGTCAGTGACAGGTAGCCACAAGTCTTCCAGCCATTCCTCTAGATCCTCCAGGTTATCGGATGAGGACGTGGAGCTGGTAGTGAAGAGGTTGCTTCGGACCCGGGCCCTAGCTAAAATTCTTTCAAGCCCACCTCACCGGACCTTGGAGATGACAATGGTACCTTCTACTATGCCTATTCCTCCTCCAACTCGAAAGAGTGTGGAGCCAGACAGTATGGAAGTCATTGTGCTGGATCCACCAAAACCATTAATCACTACTGATGTCTCGGATCTGACGTGTGCTCCAGTTTCCTCAATGCTTTCGTCCATCGAGGGACCTGGGGGTTGACACTCCCTGGTAGACTCCGGCGGATAGTTGGGTCGGACCCTTGTCAGAGCCAGCACTCCCACTCGGTGCCTCAGCTTAGGTGAGCTCAGCTCCCACATCTGCCTCGGAGCCACCCTCCTCGATGCTGAGGAGATCTCCCGGGCTCTCGAGGCCAGAGTCTCTTTCGGCCTAGGACCGTAGTGCCTTCAAGGTGATGTGGAGGTTGCTCTCAACTGAGTCTACTCCACCTTTGGCTCCAGTCTCTCTTACCCTTAAGGGACCGGCGTCCAACTCTTCATTACCTCTCCATCACCCACAGAGTAGAGATCCAGTGCCCCAGGAAGCCGGAATGGGTGGATCCTCCTCTTCCAATACCTCCCCAGAACATCCCCCTGAGGAGGTCCCTCGGAAGAGACAGTGTAAGAGGAAGCACATAGACTCACCTGAGTCTGTCACTTCTGATACTGACTTAGAGGATTCAGAAGGGTCCCCAAGGTCACCCTCTGAGGATGTCTCTTTTTCAGACATCCTGGAGATCCTTAAACAGAGGGGTGACTGGAAGTCCCTTTCCCCTTCTGAAGATGAGTCGGTATGCATGGAAGCATTGGGCTGTTGCCCCTCCACCTCTTGGGTGTCTCCACCTTTCGACCCTCTCCTGGGCTTGGTGAGCCAGAAGGTGTGGGATTCTCCGGACTCAGTGGACCCAGTTCTGCGGAGGCCTAATAAGTTCATTAGGTAGTATTTAACTAGAGGGGTTCCTGTAGCTGCAATGGTGGTGGCAGCAGCCACAAAATAGGAGTTAGCTGAAACTTCTGTATCTGTTCATCCACCGAACAAGGATTACCATACAATGGACAGATATGGGAAGCGTATGTTCTCCTCAGCAGCTTTTACTTTACGGTCGCTAAATTATTTGTCACATTTCACATGACTTCAGAGGGATCTCCTAAAAGAGCTAGGAGATACCCTGCAAGGTGCTACAGTCCAGGACTTATCTGATAAGGTTAACTCCCAACTTGCAACCTTAACCTCCATATCAAACTTCTCCATGTGGCTCATATCTTATGCAGCCGATGGAGCAAGCAGGGCAGCAGGCACATGAATAGCTCTTCGTAGACATTACTGGATGTGCCTTGTGAGTTTGCAGAACCCTTCCGTTCTTCCTTTATTGACACTCCCTTTGATGGCTCGTCATTGTTCAGGCCTAAAGTAAAAGAAACTCTCACCAGGAACCAACGAGATGATAAGACTCTGTCTGCCATTGGAGTCCATTTTTCTGCCCATACCAGACCTTATCCTAAGGGTCAAAAGGGTGGAAAAATGTAGTTCAATAAATCCAAATGAGCCTTGTCTGACACTCATGGTGATCCTTTCCCCAGGGGCAGAGGGGGAAAAAATGGAAGATGCTGTCAACGTAGCAGAGGGGTTCCACAAAACCAGGGCAACAGAGATACTTTCTCTGGTAGGCCCTTCCAGCACTCCTGAAAGGAGGCCCGCCTGTCCATCTCTGGAGGCAGTCGGGGGGGAGAATATCGCTGTACCCAGAAGCTTGCCTGAATTTGACTCAACACAAATGGGTACAGTCCATTATATCCAGAGGATACAACATTCCCTTCCAATGTACACCTCGGCCACCAAAGTCTATCCCAGACATTCCACCCGGTCAAAGGGATCAAGCAACACTAGATATACAAACGTTGCTAGAAAAAGAGTTATCCAAGAAGTCCCCGCAGACCAACTAGGATCCAGAATTTACTCAAGGTTCTTTTTAGTTGCAAAAAAGACAGGGAACTGGTGACTCATATTGGATCTCAGCAGACTAAACAAGTTGATGAAAAATTCAAAGTTCCGAATTTTAGCACTGCAGTCTATACACCCTTTCCTGGGAAAAGACAACTGGATGTGCTAGTTAGATCTTCAGGATGCGTACTACCACATAAAGATGGACAGGCACTCAAGAAGATTTCTACGCTTCTGGCTGGGAGCCAGTCATTACCAGTTCAGAGCTCTGCCATTTGGACTCAACACAGCCTCCAGGGTGTTTACCAAATGCATGGCAGTAGTCACGGCTCATCTGAAATGCCAAGGATTTCAAGTGTGTCCATACTTAGATGACTGCCTCCTAGCTGCCACCACCAAACAACTACTGATCAAAGCAAGAGACTACACCATCCATATCTTCTCAAAACTAAGCATTACTATAAATGCAGAAAAATCTGCCTTGTTGCCATCACAGCATATTACATTCATTGGTGCAGATTTACATACAAATGACACAAACCTCAAGAAAGGGTACAGACACTACGCAGTCAAATGATGATTTTACTCAACAAAAACAGAGTACAGGCAAGATTTGTGCTGAAAGTCCTAGGCTGTATGGCAGCGACGATAACACTACTTCCCATGGCACAACTTCACATGAGAATACTGCAGTGGCTACTCTTCGCCCAATGGTCCATGCAGGAGTTACCATGCCACTCATTCTTGCAAGAAGGACTTATTTTGGTGGGGTCAGTCCACTCAGGTAACAATGGGCAGACTTCCTCAACCTATAGCCACTGTAACCACAGGTGCATCCCAGATAGGGTGGGGGGGGGGGCATTATCTGGGACAGACGGTCCAAGGAGTTTGGAAAGATCATGAGTACCATTTGCATATTAATGTCCTAGAGAGGAGGGCTGTGCTTCTGGCGCTGTGAGCACTTCAGGACTCTCTTCCTACGGGGACTATTGCAATTCAGACAGACAATATGCTGGTGGTATGGTATGTCAACAAGCAGGGGGGAACAAGATCCTACCTTCTATGTGGAGAGGCCCAGAGAGTATGGCAATGGATGATATCTTCTCAACGCTTCCTGACAGCAATGCATATCCCAGGGAAATCCAACGTTATAGCAGAGATGCTAAGCAGAGAGATTCTCATGCCTCACGAGTGGTCCCTCAATCAGGAAGTTGCGAATCAAATTTTTCTCAAATTGGGCCAGCCTTGCTGTGACCTTTTTGCCACTCCCCTCAATTCCAAATGCAGCAACTACTTTGCCCTAATTTCCCCTCCAGGAGAGTCACCGAGGGATGCACTGGTTCATGACTGGCCCCTGGGTCTTCTTTATGCCTTTCCCCCATTTCCCTTGATTCCAAAGGTTATACAGAAAGCAAAGTTGTTGAGTCGCAGGTTAATTCTCATTGTGCCATACTGACCTTGTCAGATTTGGTTCCCCTTCCTTTGGCCCTACTTTCAGGAGGACCCATGGATCCTGGACCCAGTGCCGGATCTTCTGATGCATCAGTCAGGAACGCTACATCCTGCACTCCACACCCTCAAAATGACAGCTTGGCTGCTCCACTTCTGCTTTTAGCCAAGCTTCCAGAATTGTCCCCTGCAGTTTGTCTCATTCTAGTCTCTTCACACAAGCAGCTGACCAGGAATCTCTGTGCAAGCAAATGGAAAAGGTTCTCTTGTTGAGCTAACAAAAGACATATAGATCCTTTTATAGCATCCATACCTCTAATCCTGGAATTTCTAACAGAAACATTTAATCAATGGGCAGCGGCAGCTACTATCTGAGTTCAATTAGCTGCTATTTCTGATTATCATGTAGGAGAATCAGGATCTAATTTAATGTCTCCTAGACTGTGCAAAGCCTTCCTAAAAGGTACCTTTCTGTTAAGACCTCCCATCAGAGAACCTCCTCCTCCTTGGGACCTCAGTCTAGTATTATCATCTTTGATTCTACCCCCTTTCGAACCAGCATCATCTTGTACATTAAAATTTTTATCTTGGAAAACACTCTTCCTGACAGCAATTACTTCAGCCAGGAAAGTATCAGAGTTGCAAGCCTTGTCTATCCGTCCTCCTTATTTGATCTTCCATAAAGATAGAGTCTCCCTCAGAACAAATCCTTCCTTCTTACCGAAAGTTTGTTCTCAAGCCAGTTTAAACCAGATTATAGAATTACCAGTGTTTTTTCCAAACTATGGCAACAAGGCAGAGTATAATCTCCATAAACTGGATGTGCACAGACAGTTACATTTTTACTTGGACAGGACCATAGAATTTAGGAAGTCAGACCAATTGCTTGTCTCCTATTCAGAAAATAAAAAAGGTTTGGCAGTCTCAAAAGTTACTTTGTCCAAATGGCTTACTGAAACCATCACATATGTCTATGGTTCCCACAGTAAGGAACCACCAGGGAAAATCAGAGGGCATTCAACTAGGGCAGTATCTACCTCCACTGCCTTTCAATCCAGACTTCCACTGGATTCAATTTGTGCTGCTGCTACATGGGTTAACCCTCATACCTCTATTACTCATTACAAAGTAGATGTGGCCTCCCGCAACAGGGCATCCTTTGGTTCCACTGTCCTGAGAAGTTTATTCCCTTGAGCCACCCAAGAAAAAGGTGCTGGGGACTCTATCCCAAACAGCAAGACTGAACACGAGATGGGACAACATAACATAAAGAAGTTATGTACTCACCATAACATTCCATGTTTGTTGTCCAGTATCTCGCCTTCAGTCTTGTGTCCCTCCCAGCCATCCCCCTCCTGGAGTATCTAGAGGAATTTTTTCTTAGAAATTGTCAGATAAGATCTGATTCCCTTCTTGCCTTTTTCATGTTAATCCTTTGACAATATGTTTTTCAGATAATGTCCTTCAAGGATGCATCTGCAGTCCTTACATATGGGTTGTCCTGCCTCAGGCAGCCCTTCAGTCGGCCGGATTCCAAAGTCTGGGTCCGGTGTCGGCTGATGTCGCCCTTTCCCCGACGTCAGAGCGCCTGGGGTATAAAAGAATCAGCCGACGCCATCTTCCCCAGTCTTTCTTGCCGCGTGGTGCCCGAAGCAGAAGCAGTTCGCAAGTGCCGGTCGGCCAGCTCCTGTAAATTCAGCTACCGAAGACTTCAAAAAGCTAAGTACCCCGTTGGGGACTCTTTTTTGCCTCAGCCGATGTCAGATCAAACGCTTAAAGTTAATAATTGCTTGACTTGTGGGAAACAAATACCTCATAAGGATTTCCATTCCTACTGCCACCCTTGCCTAGGCCCAGACCATGATGTCTCGGCCTGTACTGCCTGTGTCTCCTTTAATCGACGCACTCTTAGGCGTCGGTCGGAGTTTGCAGAGGAATTCTTTGGGGCTAGTTTCTCTTAGAAAATGCCTTCGGAGACTCCGACTTCTCATTTAACCAAAAAATGGAAGGACAAGGACCAACACACGCGGATTGTGGTTTCGGCTGAAACCACGCCTAGGCCTACCGCGAGTGTCACGGTCTCGGCTGAAACCGAGTCCTTGGTACTCCCGGCCGTGGAAACGGTACAACCGACAGCCTCGGCCCGGAGGCTTCTTCTGAGTCGGTTTTGGATTTACCCTCGGAAACCGGTATTCAGGAAACTACCGACACCATTCCCTTAGATAAGACTACCCCTGTACGTGGAGCAGCCAGGCCCCCTGCATCCATGTCCATTAAAGCATTCACTAGGGCTAAAGCTGCTAAGCAGCAAAAAACTCTGCTTCCCAAGGCTATTTCTCAGGGATCCACTACAGGTTCACAGATACTAAGTTTGGCTGAGGATCTTATTTCCTTAATCAGGGGATCCCAGCCTCATCTGGACAGGGGCTCTCAACCCCCTCCAGACAAAAGGCCCAGGGCTGAGTCCGCTGATCCTCAGTCCTCTGATGAGGCCTTTGATGGCTCTGCTCTATCAGATTACCAGGAGGAGGCCTTCATGGCCTACGAGGATTCTGATGCAGAGGAATCCATTCCCTCTGCCTCCCCTCCTGAAGAGCTGTCCTTTGGGGAGACCCTTCACTCCATGAGAGAGCATTTCCAATGGCAGGGCCAGGAATTCTCCGATTCCAGGAAGAGATTAAGGACCTTTCTTCATTTACCTCAGCATAGACCTTTGGCTGTTCCTCCTGTTTTAAGTGTCATTGATGATGTGTATTCTGAGTCTAGCACTACCCCTGACACCCTCCCTCCGGCTCCTGTTAAACCCGATAGGTACTACAGGGTCCCAGACTATCATCATTTCCTTTACATGGCCCACTCTGCTGACCCAGAAACTATTTCCCCGGGTCCTAAAGGGGTTGCAGCTGCCACTACTAAAAATCCACTCCCCTCTGAAAGGGAGTCCAGAGCTTTAGAGAGATGGGGTAAAAAAGTGTACACTTCTTCCACTCTGTCTATGAGGGCTTTAAATTGTCAATTTCATATGATACAGTACCAAGAGTATTTGTTAGATGAATTGCAGAAAAAGCTGTCTTCTCCTGAACCCCTAGACCGTAAGTCACTTCAGGATCTGGTACATAATTCACAACAGGTTAGCAACCATTTCTTGCAGTGTGGTTGTGATGCATTGGAAGCTTCATGTAGGTCAGCAATGACAGGTGCAGTCATACGTAGACATGCTTGGCTGAAGGAACAATCTCTGCCAGATCATGTTAAGGCTAAGCTTCTTGATGCTCCACTAGAAAAGCAAAAGTTATTTGGCTCCACTGCTCAGGAGGTATTAAAGAAATTTGAGGAAAAGGCGAAATCTGTACAAACAGTCAAAGATTTCCTCCAGGTACAACCACCAAGATTCAGCAGAAATTGGCCTTCTAAGAATTGGTCCTTTCCGGAAGAGAGATATCAAAGAGGCAAGAACAGGCGTGCCAGAGGTAGAGGGCAAGCTAGAGGCTCCTACAGAGGACGTCAATGGCAACCTCCTAACCAGCGAGGTAGTGCAAGACCAACAACTGCTGCACAAGGACAGACTCAATGACTTCACCTTGATCCCGCCAACCAGGGCTCAATTAGAAGCACCTTTGGGTGGAAAATTGTCTTTATTCTCAAGAAATTGGCACAGTATTACAAGGGACAAATGGACACTGCAAATAATAGACAAAGGATACAGGTTTCATTTCCATACATTACCAAAAAGAAAAGGCATGCCAAACCTGCCACCAAATCAAAGGGCAGAGGCTTTAAAACAAATGGCCAACCTATTGCAAATGAAAGCTATAGAAAAGGTTCCTCTCGCAGAACAAGGCCAATGATTCTATTCCAGACTATTCCTTGTCCCAAGAAAAGAAAAACAATGGAGGCCTATTCTCGATTTGTCCGCACTCAATACTTATCTCATTGTGCCAAAATTCAAAATGCTGACCCTACAGCAACTCCTTCCCATGCTGGGCAAGGGGTCTTGGCTGGTAACTCTAGACCTTAAGGAGGCATACCTGCATGTCCCTATCAGACAAAGTTGCAGAAGACACCTCAGATTTCTTGCAGGTTCAGAGCATTATCAATTCTCAGCATTGCCCTTTGGCTTATCTACTGCGCCCAGGGTATTCACGAAATGCCTGGCATCAGTAATTGCACACTGCAGACTTCAGGGGATTCAAATATACCCATATCTGGACGACTGCCTTATACAAGCGGACAGCCAACAAACTTTGGAAAAACATTTGAATTATGTCATCCGCCTTCTGCAGGCCTTGGGATACACAGTCAACATTCACAAGTCAAGACTTGTGCCATCCCAAAGAATAACTTTTCTGGGTGCGGAAATAGATACAACCACCCAAATGGCTTTTCTCACAGAAGAAAAACAAAGACAACTACCGGATTACTTCAAAAATCTGACAAAACAAACTCAGATGACTGCAAGGAAAATCCTGCAGGCCCTGGGTTACATGGCATCGTGCATTCTTCTGATTCCACAAGCAAGGCTGCATATGAGAAAACTACAATGGTACCTAAGGAGTTTATGGTCTCAGCACAATCACAGCCTAGAAACTTTGATACCACTCATTCCATGCCTTCAAAAGGAATTCCTGTGGTGGGCCCAAGCAAGCCAGTCAAACAGGGGTCTGCCTTTCAGCAAACCAGTAACCAGCCAAACCATTACCTCGGACGCTTCAGACCATGGATGGGGAGCACACATGGAGGAAAGATGCATCCAAGGACTATGGTCTCAGAAAGAATTGCACATGCGCATAAACCAAAAGGAAATGCTGGCAGTGATACATGCAATCGAGGCCTTCAAGGACTTTCTACATCAAGGCCACCTACTAGTAAGGACAGACAATACCACAGTTATGTGGTACATAAACAAGCAAGGAGGTACACATTCCTACCCTCTTTGCAGATTAGCAATGAATCTTTGGGAACTTTCCCTAAAACTCAATATAGAGCTGCAATCCCAGTTTGTGCCAGGAAAAGACAATATACTGGCGGACAGCCTAAGCAGAAATACCATGGATCCACACGAATGGATGCTACACCCAGACATCTTCCTTCAGATAACACAATTTTGGGGAAGGCCGGACATAGATCTTTTTGCCTCCCACCACAATCATCAGCTGAAAAAATTCTGTTCAAGGACATACCACCCACAAGCATGGAAAGTGGATGCCTTCTCTTTCAGCTGGAATACTCTAACAGTGTATGCATTTCCACCTCTTCCACTAATGTCCAGGGTCTTACTGAAAATCAGGACAGAGCAGCCAAAAGTGATTCTAATAGCCCCGGATTGGCCGAGGCAGCACTGGTACCCACTGTTACGTTGCCTGTCACACACAAAACCGTGGCCTGTACCACAATGGTCACTCCTTCTAACACAGCACAATTACAAAACTCTGCACTCCAGCCTGAAAACCTTGCAGCTGACAGCCTGGAGAATACCTTGACTCCTCACCAGGAAGAGCTATCCAAGAGAGTGAAGGATATTATCATGGAAGCTTGCAGACCTTCCACGAGAAAAGCATATTCAGCAAAATGGAAAAGATTCCACACTTGGAGCACCGCAAAGGGCCTAGATGCCACAGTAATGAGCATGGCACATATCCTGGAATACTTGGCAGAAATGCTCTACAATGGCCTTTCTTACTCTTCCATAAAAATTCATGCTTCAGCAATTTCAGCAGAATACAATACTGATCCACCTGTCTTCTCTCATCCTCTCCTAAGGCAGTTTCTAAGAGGGATTAAAAACATCAATCCTCCAAGAAAACCACCAGTGCCTACATGGGACCTTAACTTCATGTTGGAAAAGTGGACTCTACCTCCCTTTGAACCAGCAGCATCTTCAGAGTTACAGTTTCTGTCTTGGAAGACTGCCTTCCTTCTGGCCATAACCTCAGCAAGAAGAGTATCTGAATTGCAGGCACTCATGGCAGTACAACCATTTCTTATTTTTCATCAGGACAGAGTCTCCTTGAGAACCAATCCTTCATTCATGCCAAAGGTGGCATCCAGGGTCTCATTGAAACAAGCTATTCACCTGCCTGCCTTCTTTCCAGATCCGCAAAACAAGGGAGAAAAACTTCTGCATACCTTGGACATTCACAGACAGTTACGCTACTACTTGGACAGAACTAAGACTTTCAGAAAAACTGACCAGCTGTTGGTAGCATATGCTGCAGGCATCCAAGGCAAAGCAATTTCCAAACAGACAATTTCAAAATGGATAGGAAATTGCATTCGATTCTGCTACTCTTATCATGGAAAAACTGTGCCAGCTAACATCAGGCCTCATTCCACCAGAGCCACAGCCACCTCCACAGCCTTTTTAAGAGGGGTGGCTACCAAGGACATCTTAGAAGCTGCTACATGGAGCTCCATGCATACATTTACCAAGCATTACAATTTGCCCTTATATTCCAGATCCAGCGCAGGCTTTGCTACGGCAGTCCTGCAGGGCATTTTAGCTACACCATCATTTTCTTAGATCCTACCACCCCCAGCTTGGCTATGGTATTCTACCCATATGTAAGGACTGCAGATGCATCCTTAAAGGATATAGTACAGTTTTGTACCTACCATAAATGTAGATGTCCGATAGGTATGCATCTGCAGTCAGGTTTTCCCTCCCTCCTTCCCCTCTGTGGTATTTCTTGGGTACTTATCCCTCTTATAGCTAGCTGGGGTTATCTATTATGGTGTATTTGTTTTTTATTACTGTGCATGTTTGGAATATTTTGCATTTCTCCAAATTTAGCCTTCCTTAGAGGGCACCCGGCATCTGGGGCAAGAAAAACTGAGGAAGATGGCGTCAGCTGATTCTTTTATACCCCAGGCGCTCTGACGTCGGGGAAAGGGCGACATCAGCCGACGCCGGACCCAGACTTTGGAATCCGGCCGACCGAAGGGCTGCCTGAGGCAGGACAACCCATATGTAAGGACTGCAGATGCATACCTATCGGACATCTACATTTATGGTAGGTACAAAACTGTACTTTATCCTTTTGGATATTGAACATATCATGGGAACCTTCCTTCTCAAAAGAGATCTGGGGAATAGCCATTAAGCACTATGGGATAGTATTCAGCTTTGAGCCAGTAGAAACTCTCGAGCTTTAGTATAGTCCAAGTCGGAGCAGAGGTTTTGGCTCTGAACCCAAACAGCAAGACTGAAGGCGAGATACTGGACAACAAACATGGAACATTATGGTGAGTACATAACTTTTTTTTTATAATAACAAACATCCAAGAACTGTCACTAAAAATGGACAAATTTGAAAACAAAATGGATATTATCAAACAAGAATGCAGTAAACAACTGGAACTTCTAAAAGGAATAGTAAAAAAATAATCTGAACAGTTTCTTGCCGTAGAGGAAACAGTGACTGACGTAGATACTAGAGTGACAGAAAATGAACATCACAATGAATTTCTTCTGAAACAAAACACCAGGCTGATTGAGAAACTGGAAGACCTTGAAAGTAGATCAAGGAAGAATAACATAAGAACATATGGAATTCCTGAGAAAGAAGAGGGTGCCAACATGATTCACTTCCTCAGTAATTGATTTTCATCAGCACTAAACATGCCTGAATCCCTCTCTTTTGGAATTGTGAGGGCTCATTGGTCTCTGGCAAATCCAGCTTCATCTCTGAGTTCATCTAACCCCATGTCTATGATACTGAGATTACTTTCCTCACAAGACAAGGACTTAGTGCTGAAATCAGCTTGGACTAATTCCCCTATCAAGATGGGTGAAAAGTTATTCGTTTTGACAATGACTACACCTCTAAAGTCATATCCAGAAGAAAGGAGTGTGTTCCTCTAATTAAATCCTTGAAAAAAGCCAATAATAAAGCTCAAATTCTTTTTCCTTCAAGAATAAAAATTACCTTGTCAGAAGGAGTGAATATCTTTGATTCCCTACAAAAAACAGTAGAATTTATCTAAAAGAAGAAAATACTGTCAGACAGAAGAAATGGAATGGTCATCCCAGAGTTTGAAGAGACAGGCAACAAAAAATGGATGGCCTGTGAAGGAATGAGCAAACAAAACTAACAAACTAAAGGGCAAATTAACAAATTCCTTCTAATTTTAAATGCTTTGTTTTATGAATCATAATATATTTGATTCTGGAAAATCTCAGTACTATAAGGTAATGTGAATCATCTTTATTATTAATTTTCTCTTTTCCTTTCTATATCTATTTCTTCTAATCACATATAGTACTTAAATAGTATTTAAATAACATTCTCTCTCTTCTTTCTTTCTATTCTTTTTGTTACTAATGTTCCTGTTCTCTCTTTTCCCCATTATAAGTACTTTACATTCTTTTCCCTTTTAAATAATTACAAATGACATGTCTTCTAATTCTTCAGCAATAGTATAATTTGACTTAATACCAAAGTGCATTTATTCTAGTGGGTCAGTGGTGGGGTAACAATGTGTTTCTGATTTGTGTTTCTAACTAGGTGTTTTAGACTCATTGTTTAGATACATATAAACATTAATACAGTACATTAGTGGTGTTTTATAGATAGCTAAGTATAAGTTATATATATGTGTGTATATGTATATATATATATATATATATATATATATATATATATATATATATACATATACACATACTAGGTTCTTTTTTTCTAAATTGCTGTTTTTATATGAAAGGGTTAATTTTTTCATAATGTTGATGTTTTGTGAGGAAACTGGTGGTCTGTGTGACTGTTCTCATTGTGGAGATTCATGACATTCACTGACAAGGCAGCTCAAGTGTTTGTTTTTTTTTTTTTTGCTTTCTGTAAAGCTTCAAGACTTCAATTTCCCGCTGAAAATGCTTTTTTCCTCACTAGAGACAACCTCTGTTGTGCATGAGCCTATTTAGATACTTTTTAACAAGTTTATGAAGCTGCAGCTTGAGGGAACAACAGTGATGACATCATTTGACCTTTTGAACTTGTTAAATGGTTGTATTTAGAATTCTTTTCTCTTTAAATCTGTTATCCTTCACTTAGATACTTGAAATGGTAAATGCTTAGTTCTGATGGAAGTGTTTGACTCCTTTGAAAATACCTATGTCCTTTTATAGATGCATACATTCTGCAGATTCACTGACACTGTTAGTAACTAAATGACATCAAGTGAACTAGGAGCTGCATTAGAAAACTCATTATGCATATTAACATCAGACTTATGTTATATAACTAAACCTTTAGTAACTAAACAGAGGGTTGTGAGCCTTTTTTTTAATACATGTGAGTGATATATGTGTAAGTGTAAAATATAATAGTTATGTTGTAATAAGTGTTTTATATATATATATATATATATATATATATATATATATATATATATACATATATATATATATATATATATATATATATATGTTCAACAGATCCTTACATGAAAAATACTAGATAGATGACTGACAAAATGGTTAAATTATCTGATGTTTCTTGAAAAGTCTTGGAAATATTGACAATCTTCTTAACCTTCAGCTTCTAATGTTTATACATACTATGATTTGATGTGTATTTTTGGCATATCTACTTATTAGAGGTGCTATTATCATATACAACATATTCATATAGCTTCATTTATATTGAACACTCTCATTCTGATGTTTATTTCATGGATTCAGATTTCTTTAGTTGCTTTCATAATGCTTTTCTTTTTTGTTTGTATGCTATATTCTAAGCAGAATAGCTGCAGTGGTGGTGCTGCGGTAGAGTTGCCGCCTCACAGTAAGACGTTGTCCTGTTCGATTCTCAGCTAAAGCGTCTTCTGTCTGGAGACATGCATGAATGGGCGTACCTTTGTTGAAGGTTGTGCGTTAGGCCTGGCAAGTCGGTACGTAAAATCTACTGCCAATCATTAGCGGACCGGAGTTCCGCTGTGGCGACTCTTAACCGGGAAAAGCCGAAAGATACAACATACTATATTCTAATGAGAGATGGATTATTTGTGTCTTTTGGTGTTGGAGAGGTGGTGGGTGGATGGTTTACTTAAGTTTTCAACTAAACCAGAAAATTTATGATGTTCTTCGTGTTTCACTGTTGCATTCATCACCTGTGGGTTATCCCTGCTGTGGTAGCCCTTAGCCAGCCTGAATACCAGAGTCAATGTTTTTTTGCGTCAGCTGCAGTCATCTGTAGTCTGACGTCAGGTCGTCAGTGCTATAAAGCATGGCAGCTGATGTCATTACAACAGTCTTTCTTGCCGTGGAGCCTGTAGCAGTAGCAGTTCGCATGAGTGCCGGTCTGTCTCTACCAGAAGTTGAATTTCAGCTGAAAACATCTAAAGCTAAGTACCCCACTGGGGATCCTTTTTTTCTTGTACTAACCGATGTCCAAAAAAGTTAACAATTGTCTCATCCGTGGAAAGCAGATCCCACACCGAGACTTCTATTCTTATTGCATCACTTGTTTTGGCCCAGACCACGACGTCCCCTGTTGCCCGTTCTGTGCCCTCTTTAATGTGAGAACCTTTCGCTGTAGAGCTCTTTTTGTAGACAGTTATTTTCATGTTCCGTCTTTGCATTCTGATATGGTGTCCGTCAGCCAACACTCTGTGGACATTCCGAAAAAACGTAGAGATAAAGATAGAGACAGACCACACAAGGCTAAGCCTTCCAACAACACTACCGTTAATCAGGTCGTCAGTTCTCTGGAATTCAGTGAGGAGCTTTTGCAGCCCCTGATGCCCGATTCGATATCTATCTAGCCATTTCTGCTCATTACAATTCAGACCCACCCCTTTTCTCTCTTCCTTTGATTAAGCAATTCCTCAGAGGGGCTTCTAATATCAGACCTCCCAGAAGGCCTCCCACGTCACCCTGGGACCTGAATTATGTTCTAGAAAACCTAATCTTACCTCCTATCGAACATGCTGCTTCTACAAAATTTAAATACCTCTCATGGAAGACTGCCTTCCTACTAGCTATCACCTCAGACAGAAGAGTATCAGAACTTCAGGCTGCTGACTATCAGAACTTCAGGCTGTCATGGCTGTTGAGCCCTTCATCATTTTCCATCCAGACAGGGTCTCCATGAGGACTAATCCCTCATTTATGCCCAAGGGGTATCTGATGTGACCCTCAACCAGGCCATACGCCTACCCACCTTCTTTCCCAACCCTGAAAACAAGGGAGAAAGGATTCTGCACTCGCTAGACATGCACAGACAACTCAGATACTATATGGACTGTACTAAACCATTCAGAAAAATAGACCAACTACTTGTCAGCTTTGCCCCTGGGGCAGAGGGGAAGCCCATTTCCAAATAAACCATTTCCAAATGGATATTGCACTGTATCCATTTCTGCTACAGACTACATGGGAACCCCCCCCCCCCGAATTCTATCCGTACCCATTCCACTAGGGCAGCCTCCACTTCCACAGCCTTCCTCAGAGGAGTCCCCACAGGGACATCTTGGAAGCTGCCACCTGGTCCTCTGTCTATACCTTTACAAACCATTACCACCTACCTCTTTTTTCTAAGTCTAGGGCAGAGTTTGCCTCTGCAGTTCTGCAGGGCCTGCTGACCCATGCCTAGGACTCTAACCTAGCCTTCCACCTCTCTCCTCAGCTTTGGATATCCTCCCTTAGGTGATGACTGCAACAGTGAAACATGAAGAACATAGTACAGCTGTGTACACTTACCATAAATGTAGATGTTCGAGTGTATTCACTGTTGCAGTCCTGGTTTCCCTCCCTCCATCCCACATATAGCATCTTCCCTTAGGGGGATATAAGCTTCCCACAGTGGCTTTTAGCCACCAGGACCACTTTTCCTTAATTCCTTGTGCTTCTGACGGGTTAGGGCAAGAAAAACTGATTTAATGATGTCGGCTGCCATGCTTTATAGCACTAACGACCTGACGTCAGACTACCGGTGACTGCAGCCGATGCAAAAAAAAATTGACTCTGGTATTCGGGCCGGTCGAGGGCTACCACAGCAGGGATAACCCACAGGTGATGACTGCAACAGTGAATACAGTCGAATATCTACATTTATGGTAAGTGTATACAACTGTACTTTTCATGTATGTTTTTGTAAGTAGTTTTGGGTTTTTGAAAGTAGTGCTTAATACATGTTATGCATCCATGATAAGTAAGTTTTTAGTAGTGTTCAAGAAACACGGAAGAAAGGTCTTTCAGTAAGTAACAACATACACATTATAGTCAATGGCTTGTAAATATTTATCATTAAATATTAATGATTTGAACAATAATGTCACAAGAGCTGGTTTGCTTAAATATATCAAAATGCATAAAGCCCAGATCATCTTTTTACAGGAAACCCATCTATTAAAAAAAGATTTACAAAAATACTCATTTAATGGCTATACCATTCTGGGTGATTCATGTTTTAAGACTAAGAGAAGGGGCACTCTTATTCTATGGAAAAATACTTATACTATGCCAAGAATTATAGATACAATTTCAGATAAAGATGGGATGCTACGCATGGTTATTTTGGAAATCAATAGGAAGTATTATACTTTGATTAATACATACTGGATACCAGGACTAAGTACTAAATATGTTGACAAATATCTGGACCTGATTACTTTAAATGCAAAAGGGGAAATTATAGCAACAAGTGGTTCTTAACTGCGTATTATCAGGCAATGATACTTCTAAAAATGGTAAAATAAAACTAACATCTCAAGTAAAGTAGTTAAATGACTTTACAAACCAGGTGAACCTTAAAAATATACATGGTCTAAGAGAGCATTATTCCTTATCCTATACTCACTATTCATAAGGTCTTTGTATCAAATAATATATACTCTAAAATAAGTGACGCATCTATAATGACTTGCCTACTTTCAGACCATAATGCTATAAACTTTACATTAACTATGCATACAGATGATTTAAAATTTCTACCGAGAATTCCTGCTTACATAACTAAGTTAAACAACTTTAGGGAATGGATAATGAAAGAAATAGACATGTTTATGGAAAAAAAATGATAATGGTGAAATGACTGATACTATACTATGGGACACCTTTTAAGTTTATATATGTGGTAGAATAAAATCTTGGTATCTTAGAAAAAGGAGAGAGTGGGACAAAGAACTTTTAGACTTACAAAAAACATAGACAAAATAAAAATGGATACAAAACCAAATAACAAAGTAGCATATAACAAAATTACTAAGTTAAATCAAAAATACTTAGAAGTTCTGAATCATAAGGTAGCCATAAACCTAGAAAAATTGAAATTACAATCTTATGCTGTAAATCCCAAATATCTACATAAAATAGCAGTAAGATTAAAAAAAATCAATCAAAATCTTATTAATGAGATTAAATATAAAAGTGATGGTTCAGTTAAGAGCACATCTAACTTAATGGGCATATTAGAAGTGTTCACATACTACTATAAAGATATAAATAATAACACACCACTTTTGGAGACAGATAATGTAATAAATAGTTTTATTCAAGAAAATATAACTACTAAGGTGTCAGTGCAACAAAATAGCATATTTGTGTCTTTCGGCTTTTCCCGGTTAGGGGTCGCCACAGCAGAACTCCGGTCCGCTAATGATTGGCAGTAGAGTTTTACGTGCTGGCTTACCGGGCCTAATGCACAACCTTCAACGAAGGAACGCCCATTCACGCATGTCGTCACACAGAAGACGCTCTAACTGAGAATCGAACGGGCAACATCTAACTGTGAGGCGACAATGCTACCGCAGCACCATCACCGGAGTATACAAGTAACACTAACAGAAGTGAAAAAGCAAATAAAAAAATTTAAAAGATAATAAATCTCCGGGACAGGATGGAATAATTCCTGAACTATATAAGATTTTTCCTGAATATATGATAAAGAAAATGATTAGTGCCTTTACTATGGTTAAGCAAAAATGTATAACACCTCCATCGTGGAAATATTCAATTATCTCCCCCATATTAAAACAAGGTAAGGCCCCCAAATCTTGTGATTCATATAGGCCAATTTCATTACTAAACACTGATTATAAAATTTTCATGACACAATTAGCTAATAGGATAAAGAAAATATTACCTAATCCAATACATAATTTTCAGACAGGGTCCATTCTTCATAGAAAAAGTGCAAGATAACATTATTAAATTACAATCATTAATAGACTTGGCATGCAAATACAAAAAACAACTAACTATTATCAGCCTATACATAGAAAATGCTTTTGATTCTATTAGTTGGTCTTATCTACAAAGAATCCTGATTGGTTTTGAATTCTCCTCAGATTTTGTCAACTTATTAATGAAAATTTGTAGTGGGGCACAAGCTTATGTGAAAATCGGATCATGACTATCCTCACCACTAGAAATCCTCAAGAGAACTAGACAAGGTTGTCCTTTGTCACCATTATTGTTTGCTCTTTCAATGGAACCTTTTGCGACATATATCAGAAACAAGCAAAATTTAAAAGGCTTTCAAGTTAATAGGATTACTGTCCTAAGATACAATTATTTGCTGATGATATGTTAACGTTGGGTGGTATTGATGGTTCTTTGCATGATGTTATACCTTAAGCAAGTTTGAAAGAATTTCAGGGCTTATATTTAATCATAATAAATCCAAAACATCACCAATTAACAAAAAAGATCAACAAAAACCTAAGATAGAATAGCCTGTTTAATCGGTAGAATGCTTTATTAGAATATTTGGGTGTTAGTATAAAGAGTACATGGATAGAGTCTGTTAAACTAAACCACAATAACTTAATAGCCACCATTAGTGAACTAATCAAAGGATGGAACAAAATGTTCTTCACAATGGAGGATAGACTCTCTCTAATTAAAATGATAATTCTACCTTAAAGTTTGTTTTATATACAGTCATTTATACTACCCCCTCCCAAAAACTTATTAAAAAAATTAGATTCCATGCGACTTAAATTTTTATGGTTCCCCTTAAAACCTAGAATTGCATATAAATGACACATTAGAGCTTGGAACAGTAATGGGATACCATTCGCTAGCTTAGATCTTTATTCTAAATCAGTTATAATTAATGTAATATTACATTGGATCACACCTAGCTATATATATGGCTGGAAACTTTTACATGAGATTCATATAACTGATGTCAGAACTATAGAAAATCAATTTAAGGAACAATATGGAATAAGTAGAGCTTATTGGCTTTTACGTGAATTTTGTTTATTTAATAAGAAGTTTGATAATTTTCTTATGGCATTAATCAAATATTTAGTAATTTTAAAAATATAGTTGACTGTAATTACAACATTAAACAATTCCAGTTTCTTATATTCCCTATAGCATACTCCCCTAATTACCTAGACACTTTCAACATCAATGTGATGCAAAAATTAAAGGAAAATAACTTGATATTCTGGCATCACCGTATTGAAAATAAGAGTATTAAACCACTAAACTCTCTTTTATGTAGTTTTGATAATAGTCAAGACAACTGGTTGTTTATACACTCATTACAGCAGTTTATAGAAAAAATGAAAGCTTCAATCAGCCCATAGACCGAATCAATACCTAGTTTGATCCAGCTTTTTATTAGGTGTATTGAAAAGACAGATGCTCAAAAATTAAGTATCACACCTATCTATAAGATACTAAGAGAAGACACTCTAAAGTTTGACTCAGAATTTTGGTATTACTATGTTAAGAATAATGGAGAACAAATACCTGATGAATCCAAAACCTTATTGAAATCTACATATGGTACCTCTTCTTCATTATATTGGAGATTGTATACATGGAAATTTATGACTAGGAATTTCTATACCCTACATAAAATAAATCTTATATTCAAAAACAGTGAAAGTAAATGTTGGAAATGTGATGAATTGCTAGAGGCCAACTGGGTTCACATGTTCATTGAATGTGGAACTGTTGTTCAGTACTGGAAAGACTTCAGATATTTTGTAAATGCTGTATGGTCCGACAACTGTCATATTTCTAACTCATTAATCCTATGCAATGTTCCTATACCTAATGGTAATACCTAAATCTCAGATTCAGTTACTGCAGTCAGTTCTTGCAATTACCAGAAAAGGTATTACTTTGAACTGGAAAAGCAAGCAAGATTTGATGTTTAAAGATTTTATTAATTTAGCAAAAGTTGTTTGTAAAAAAGAACTGCAAACCATTTGTTATAGAACTCATAACATTACTTTTAAAAAATAGCATGGCAAAAATTGCAAAACATTTTGAATAAATACTGATAACTTCTCATGGATAAAATGATTGTTTGTCATGGATGAATGTAAACATTGTAAATAGTTTTATTGTTTTATTGTATTTGTTATATGTAGATTTGTGTAAGTTTATAATGAAAACAAAATAAAAATGTTTTTGGAAAAAAGGAATCGTCATAATGCAAAGTGGGCAGTGTGCTGTACTTTTAAGGGTATTCTGAAGGCTAATATTCGTTATCTTCATTCACAATCTCCAGGATTTAAAAAGGGTCGTTAGGTTCTATAAATCCTCCTTGGATAGTTATGACTTATTTAGTGTCTATAAGGCTGATCCAGCGGTTGCCTACTTATCAGCATGCACTCCCAATTCAGTGGTAGGAAGGATTATACATATGCTACTACTACCTTAAGGATTAGAATATTAAATTACTTGACATGATTTCTTGTCTGAATTGCACGTTAGACCAATTTCAAGAAAACTAAAGTCTGTTCATAGCAACATCACTTCAAACAGAATAGAAAGAACAGTTTCAGCAGTAGGCAAGATGGCAGGGCATACATGATGTGTTTATACTATTTTGATTGCCTGGAAGCACAGTTTTAAAATGAGGATCTGATATCAGGACTTCTGAATGCTGTAGTGATTTAGTATTTTTCTTAGTCAAACAGCAGATGACATTATGGTTGACACTGGAAATAAAAGCAAAAAAAAACTTATTCAGAGATATATATGTACTTCTTATGCTTCATAGGAAAGCTGCCAAAATATAACTGAAAAATGCCAGAAAAGGATGAAATCAGAAATCTTGAAAATGACTGCTATACTTACTTTCCTTTTCCCATCTCACAACACTGTTAGGATGACAGTTGGAATCGACTTTCTTGTTGTCAGTAGATAACCACAAACAACTAAGTGTTGCAAACAGTTCAACAAAAATATGTAACTGAAATTGATCATCCAGCATAAAAATTGCTAGCTTCATGCCCTCTGTCTCAACAGGTGTATCTAGAGTCCTTCCTTTGATGAATCAATGCCCGGCAAAAAAGCCATCCAGAGGGCTCATTACCATCAGATGAGGCAATCTTTTTTTATCATTTCACACTGTTTCTGGGATCAAACAACACCTCAAAATCAGTTCTAGATGTATCATATTTGAACAAGTTAATACATTTGAGACATTCAGAATGGTGGCTTTGGGAACTTTACTTCCTCTTATACACCGGGGTTCTTAATTGTCTGTGCTTGTTATGAAGGCACATATGTTTAGATTTCAATATGATCATCTCACAAGAAATGTGTCAGATTCTAAACAACATGTCATAATTTCCAGTTCTCAGCTTTGCTGTTTGGACTGTCTATAGCCCCCAAATAATTTATTAGATGTTTACCTCTAGTGTTTGCACATCTCAGAAAAAAAAGATGGAGGATTATGATTAGGACCCTGGTCATCACCAGATTATAGTTTTTAAGAATAAGGATATCAGAAAATTCGCCTTGAGGAGGAAAATAAGAGGTGAGCATCTTGACATTAATTTCAAGAACAAGTAACTACTGGTTATGAGTAGAACATGTTTTGTAATATAATGAAAGCGTTAACTGACTCTTTCTGTTACTGCGCTTTAAAAGAAGAGATTGCATGACATTGCAATGTCTGTGATGGCTTTTAAAGCTGTTAGATGATTAGATATACAGTTTTCTTCAGAGTGACATTTGTGTGGTAGCACAAGTTGGGTTAATAGCTTTTATAGCTGTTAGTTTTTAATGCTGATGCTGATGTTACTGTGTGACTGCAGCTTGTGTGATGGTGCAGGGTACACTTAATTGTAAATCAGTGAGGTTTATAATTAAGAATTTGACAATAACAAGATTGCTGACTTGTATTCTTTTTATGAACCTCTCTATGATAAGGTTATTTTTTCTCATTATCAGAATTCGGAACATATACAGGGATGACTGATTTCATCAACTGGATTAAATTGGTTATGAGATAATGAATGAATGAATGTATGAATGGTTGATTGTTTAATAGTGAAAGAAACAAAGAAGCACTTAAAACCACACGTTAGTTATACCATTGTATTGTTTTCATCTTCTTAGAATAACAATAAGTTACAAGAAATTTTCTCGGATTCCAAGATGTTTCTCACTTTTCTAGGAACAAATACAACTCGCTACAAGTGAAAGTCTTTACAAATGAATGTGTGTGCACAGTCATTAATGCGGTCCTGTTAATGATGTTTGATGGAATGGACCATTGCAGCAAACAATCTGAATGCAGTAGAACTCCTGTCTTCTTGCACTCACCTGTTACCTCAGACAAGGTTACATATGAGGAAGGCAAAATTCTGTCTCAGAAACATGTGAAACCAACATTACAGCCCCCCTGAGTATGATTATTCCTACCCCATAAGGCATAAAGAGAAAATTTGAATTTTTATTGTGAAGAGACGTGATTAACATACAGAAATTGCATTACTCTCACAAATCTGTAAATTCAGTGGGTTATGCTTGGGGAGTTCACTTCCAAAAACATACCCAGTCCTGAGCAGCTGTTTGAATCAGGAGAAATCACTTCCTATCCACATAAAAGACTTGAAGGCAGTTTAAAGAGCCCTTTCAGTTTTCCAGTAGAATTTTCATCAAGACCACCTGAAGAGCAGCTCAGGCAGTATTCAGTGCTGTGATTTATAAACATGCAACGGAAACCAAATCATGTTCTTTGTGCTTCACTGTTGCAGTCCTGACTTATGGGATTTCTTGCTTTGGAAGCCCTCGGTCAGTCCAACTACCAGAGTAAAAAAACTCCCTCCTCCTTCAGCAGGTGGATGCCCTACACTGATGTCAGGGCAGTTGGGTGTAAAGGGAGCCAGTCGATGCCATGACATCAGACTTTCTTGCTGTAAGAGCCCAAAACAGTTGTGAGTGCATTGGTTGGTCTGCACAGGACTAAGAAATTCTTCTAAAGCTAAGTACTCCATTGGGGAACTCATTTTCTCACTTGTGACTCATGTCAGATAAAGTTAACAACTATCTCCATTGTGGTAAACAAATCCCACACATAGACTTTCATACCTTGTGTGTCACTTGTTTAGGCCCAAACCACAATGTCCCAAATTGCCAACTGTGTGCCTTTTTCAATACTAGGACTATAAGACATAGGGCTGAAATTTTGTCTAAGCACCTTAGTCAGCAATCCGCTCCCCATTGCATGATGGCATCCAACAGTCGTCCTGAGGTTGACCTCCCTAAGTGAAAAAAGGAAATATAAAGACCCAAACTTAGGGCCTCAGACAAGAACCTTTCCCCATTTGCCAGTCCCCCAAGGCTCATTATCACAGAGGAAGGAGAGGTGCCTTTGCAGCCCCCTTCTGTGAGTGAGGTGGTAGTACAAGCCTTTCTCAAGACCCTTTCAGTGTCTGACTTGCTTTCGGATGCCTCAAGTTCAGCTCAGGCCTTGGCGTTTGGCTCTCGGTCAGGTCCGGAGTTGCTAAGCAAACCTTGGCATCCGGCGCACGATCCTCAACTTATGACATCCGTTTGGGGCATCCGCCAAGATCGATTGTTTCTTTTAAGGAAACTGTCATCAGAGTAGTGGACATGCACAGGCCCAAGCCAAATGCTGCACCTAAAAAGTGCTTGACCTCAGGTACAGTGCCTAGGCCTACCAGCTTCCGCCCCACAGGTTATCAGCAGGATTTGGTCAGGTTGGTCGGGGATCTTATTTCTTTGGTCAGAGGCAGGCACCCCCCCCCCCAAATCTTCACCAGGAAAAAGGAAGAGGGACCCTACACCTGAAACCTTTACAGAACTCCCTGATTCAGATGAAGACTCTGATCAGGAGGACTCTGCCCTTGAAGATGAACCCTTCCTTACCTCCTTTGAGGATTCTGATTCCAAAGAGGTGCTACCTTCTGCATCACCCCCTGAAGACATTACCTTTAGGGAGACAATGCATGCCATGAGAGAGTTTTTCCAGTGGCAGGCACAGGAATACCCTCAATTAAAAAAAGTGTCAGGGAGTTTCTAAAAACCCATTACCTACGGACAAAGAAAGCAGGGCCCTTGACAGATTTGGGAAGAAGTTTTACACTTCATATACCTTGACCATGAGGGCTCTCAATTGCCAATTCCATACGATAAAGTACCAGCTGAGTATTTTGGAAAAAATTAGACAAATAATACCTCTAAGAATTGCTGGATCTTTGCCATTACAGTTCCCAGGTAGCTGGACACTCCTTGCAGTGCAGATATAACACCTAGAGGCATATTCCCGAGCTGTTGTCTCTGGCTCAGTCATCAGAAGGCATGCTTGGCTTAGGGAACAGACATTACCCGAATATGTCAAATCTAAACTGCTAGATGCACCCCTGGATAAGGAGTCCTTTTTCAGACCAAAGGCTGAGGCTGTGTTAAAAAAGATGTAGGATAAAGCAAAATCCATGCAGCTAATCAAAGACTTTCTCCAAGTCCACCCACCTATGTTCAGTAGAAATGTTCCCACTAAACATTGGTCCTTTCCCTCCCAATCAAAACCCAGTCAAAGGAAACCCAAAGGGAAAGGCCTCATAGGCAGCAATAGCAATCACAGAGGGCACAGCACTGGTCCTCAGGAATACCCAGGCCAGAGAGCTCTAAGTTACAGGGCCAAAGCAGAGATCAGCAATGACTCATCCCCCTCCCAACCCCCCCAAACCGAACTCCGGACAAGATAAGAGGAAGATTAGGAAGAAGACTTTCCCTATTCAAGGAAAACTGGGCCCTCATCACCTCCAACATGTGGGTTCTGGAAGTAATCTCAAACGGCTGCAAGTTCACTTTCAAAGAACCATTAAGAGTCTCAGGCTACCTTGATGTGCAAAAAAAAACAAAGGGCAAAGACTGTTTCTCAGATTCACAACCTGTGCTCTCATGGCTCTGTGGAACCAGTGCCACAACCTGTGCTCCCAGGGCTCTGTGGAAACAGAGCCAGATCACCAGATAGGAAAAGGAAAGAAGGCTCTTGGCACCTTATCCTGAATTTGTCCATCCTCAATCAATCCCTCTTAATTCCAAAATTCAAAACACTTACTCTTCAAAAACATCTTCCCATAAGCACACCTCAGGCTTTAATGGTCATCTTGGACCTGAATGATGCCTACTTACACATCACTACAGAAGAATCCTGCAGAAGTTTTCTTCACTTCAGAGCAGGTACCAGTCAATTCTCTGTACTTCCCTTTGGCTTGTCTACTGGTCCCAGGGTCTTCACAAAATGTTTGGCCCCTGTGATCGACTTCTGCAGAACAAGAGGCATCCAAATTTACCCTTAAATGGATGACTGCCGCATTCAGGCCATGAGTCAGTACAAGCTCCTCAAGGATCTGGTCTTCACCGGGACTCTATACTCTTCCCTAGGGTTCAACATAAACCTCAGCAAATCTGACACAAACCCTTCTACCAGGATAGTTTTTCTGGGGGCTCTGCTGGATTTTTCCCTCCAGAAGGCCTTACTTCCCCAGGCAAGGCTTCCTTCTTAATCCAATGCTTTCAGGACATTATGCAGAGACAAAGCCAATCAGCCAGGGAATTCTTCAGAGCACTGGATTACATGGCATCCTGTATACTAATGATTCCTCTGACCAGGCTATATGTGAGGAAGCTGAAGTGGTACAGAATCTGTGGTGACAGCACTCACAGTCCCTGGAGACAGAAATACAACTAATTCACTGCCTCAGGGAGGAATTGGCATGGTGGCCATGAGCATGTGCACAGAAGCAGGGTCTCTCCTTCAGGTTCATCTCTCAGAGCCAAACCTTGACCGCAGGTGCATCAGACACAGCATGGGAAGCCCATTTCCAACACCTCCTATCCCAGGGCCTATTGGAAAAGGAATTCAAATACAAGCACATAAATTGGAAGGAATTGTTGGCAGTACAGAAGGAAACCAGGGGTGATGTTTATCAAAACAGACAATGCAGCAGTCATGTGGTACATAAACAAACTAGGGGGTACTCACTACTATCCTCTTTGCTGGATGCCATTGCAGATGTGGGAGACAGCCAGTGCTATGGGGTTGCAGCTGATAGCTCAGTATCTCCCAGGGGCTTAGAACACTCTAGCAGACCACCTCAACAAGCACTTAATGGATCCCCATGAGTGGCAGTTGCATCGGCAAACATTTCTCAGCATATTCTAGAAATGGGGATCCCCTCAAACAGACCATTTTGCCACCAACAAAAACCCTCAGTTAAAAAGATTCTGTTCCAGGAGCAAATTTCACAAACGTGGAGAACAGATGTCTTCTCCTTCCTCTGGAGCCACTATGCATTTCCTCCCATACCTCTCCTTCCATGGGTCCACCTAAAATTCAGGGAAGAAGGATCAAGGGTCATCCTGATAGCTCTAGACAGGCCCAGGCAGCACTGCTACCCTTTGCTACTGCATTTAACCAAAGTAAAAACATGGCAGTTACCCAATAGAGTGGATCTGCTGACCCAGGGAAAGGGAAAGTTCAGGCACCCCAAGCTGCAGACCCTCAAACTGTCTGCCTGGATAATTCATCAAAATTCTACCTTGAGCAATCCCTGAGTAGTTAGGTGCTTAGTATCCTTAAAGATTCTAGAAGACACAGTACTAGGAAAACATATTCTGCCAAATGAAAAAGATCTCTATTTGGTGTCAGCACAAGGCATCAACCCTATATCTACCACTATTTCAGTCATTTCGGAGTACCTGGCTATCTTGGTGGACAAAGGCCTATCCCTTTCATCCATTAAGATACATGCATCTGCCATTTTGGCCACATCCCTACTCTTCCTCCTATGTTTTCCCACCTACTAATGAAACAGTTCCTTAGGGGAGTGCTGCATGTCAGACCTCTCAGGAGACAGCCCACCCTTCCTTGGTACCTCAACTTTGTTCTAGAAAATTGGCCTTACCCCCCTTTGAACCAGCTGCTTCACCTGATTTAAAATTCTGACTGCCCTTTTACTGGCTATCACCAGCTAGGAGGGTCTCTGAGTTGCAAGCCCTCATGCAAGTGGAACCCTTTCTTATCTTCCACCCACAGAGCGTTTCACTCAGAACTAATCCTTCCTTTATGACCAAGGTGGTCAAAGACACTTCCCTGAACCAAGCCATACACTTGCCTCCGTTCTTCCCTAAGCCTCAGAACCAAGGGGAAAGAACCCTTCACTTCTTGGATGTACGCAGGAAACTTCACTACTACTTTCACATGGCTAAAACCTAGAAAATCAGAACAACTGTTTGTTTCCTTTGCCTTGGGCTCTGAAGGAAAAACAGTCTCCAAGCAACCTATCTCCAAATGGATCTCCCATTGTGTTGCCTTTTGTTACACCTTCCACAAAGCCCCCTGAATCTGTTAGGGCCTACTCAGCTAGGACCACTTGTACCTCCACTGGTTTCCTGAGGGGATTACCTACTAAAGACATTTTGGAAGCAGCTATCTGGTCATTTGTGCTTACCTTTACCATACACTACCACCTGCCAACCTTCTCCAAGTCCAGAGCAGGATTTACTACTGTCATCTTCCAGGACATCTCTTCCCATTAAGGCACCTTCCACCCTCATTTCAATTTTGGGAATCATCCCATAAGTCAGGACTGCAACAATGAAACACGAAGAACATAGTACAGTTGTGTACACTTACCATAAATGTAGATGTTCGAGTGTATTCACTGTTGCAGTCCTGGTTTCCCTCCCTCCATCCCCCCTTATTCTCCTAACAGTAACAGCTTTTTTCTCTGTCCTCTGCTTCCAGAGGACTCTGCAGGGATGCCCTACAATCCTCCTTTCCTCTAATCTGGTCCCTTGCTTAAGAACTCCTACTTTCTAAGGTCAAGAAAAAAATGATGTCATGGCTTTGTCTGGCTCCCTTTATACTCAACCATCTTGACATCAGGGTAGGGTCTCTGCCAGCTCAAAGAGGAGGGAGTTTTTTACTCTGGTAGCCGAGCTGACCAAGGACTCCCAAAGCAGGAAATCCCATAAGACAGTACTGCAACAATAAATACACCCGAACATATACATATATGGTAAGTGTATACAACTGCACTTTTCTTTCTGTCTTAGCAGAGAAGAAATCTGCATTTGAGACAGTACATCTCAACTGTACAGATTTTCACAGAATGTCCAGATTTTGGCCTCATATTTTTGGTCCGTTTGTCATACAATTGTGGTTTTCTGGCAAATTAGTGGTAAATCATTAAAGACTGAAGTTACAAAATAATGGCAGACATTTGAGTTTCAGACATCATATCCTTTTAGAAAATTCATGCTAATACAAAACCTGTTATTTTAGCAACTTTCTAAGTTTGTAAGAGCAATACTTACAAACTGATGAAATGAAACAAATGAATAAATAAAGCAAGCAGCTGGCTGGTCTACTGTCTAGCCAAAATGTACAGAGAAAGCTTACATTAAGTTAACTGAGATGAGAGTGTTAAACAGTTTCAGAGTATTTAAAACAAGAATAGTAACAAATTCCAGAAGTACAGTAATTGGCTATAGCAAAAAATCCAGGTCGGAGTTAGGGTAGGTCTATGATAATTTGATGTAAGCTTCTCTGTGGTGCTTCCCAGTGTGTGATTTTTTTTTCTTAAACTTGGGAGAGAGCTTACATGCATTTAAATACTTCAATGTGTAGGAAGAACCTAGACCTTAATGTATGTCTATTCTTTCCTTTTTAATTCAGAAAGGCTTCCTGCAAGCAAAACAAGGCAAAGCAGACATGGTTTTCATAGGTCCCTCTTAGCGCAGATAACCTTTGGTTTTATTGCTAATGAGCCAGATTTCTCTTTGTCTGTGACTGTTACCTCTTTATAGGATATTTCTAATTTAACAAAAAAAAAAGTACTGCATTCACTCCCAACACTTTTCACACTTTGATTGTCAGCTTAGCAAAAAGAATTTTGATTCCTAACATCATTTTTTTATATAATGTGAATAGCTGAAAAAAAAAGACTAAAAGGCGTAATGTCAAAAAAGGTAGTAATTTATTTGTGTATGTGTTTCCTGAATTATGACATTACATTACATTACACCATCCCATGGCAAGGATTGCAAATTGTTTTGTTAATGAATTTTTCAGTTAATCTTTGTCCTTCAGCAATCTCTGCTTGTATTTCCAGTGTCATACAGATAGCATATCATCCAACTGTGAAGGCTTTTCTTAACGTTGACCTTCATTTAAGGCATTCAAGATGCCGCATCTCTCTCCTTGTTCTTTAAATTGTATGAAGTCATCCTTACTTTCTTTCAAACATACATTTTTTGAAAAGTTAAAGTATCTGTCAGGGGAAGCACCGCTTGTAGCTGCTATTACATCTAACAGAAGGATTTCTGAGTTATAAGCTGTCAATTAAGCCACAAAACTTGGTATTCTAGAAGAAAAACAAGTCATTTTTAAGTAAAACCCACATTTGTGCCAAAGGTAGTTTTTACAGTAACTCTTAATCAGTGTATTCAATTGCAAATGTTCTTTGGAGACTGTTAAAATGATGGAGAGCACTTTCTGTACATGTTGGATGTTCACAAACAGCTCAGATATTATACAACAAAGACAAATGATTTCAGAAAAGCTCAGCAACTGTTTGTATCATTAAAAAAGTAAAAGAATGACTGCCGGTCAGTAAAATGACTATTTTTAAATAGTTGAACCACTATCTTTTGCAATTGCAATAACAACTGTGAAAACTTCTCAAAAAGCACATTAAAAGATTATTTCTCTGGGGTAACAAACACATCAGCAGTATGATTTTGGAATTTTTAAAAATGTTTTAAAGATGAAACTGCAGTATGATCTGCTTTCTATGCCTTCACAAAACACTATAAGGTATTTGCTCAGGGACTACAGTTAACCAATTTGTTATCATCTAACAGAATATTTTTGGAAGCAAAGTCCTCAAAGTGTGGTTGCTGCAATTATTTTAGATTCTTAATGTCAGAGGTATAAGGTTGTGCTTGTCAAGCTATATTTTCCCCTTATCGGGTGCTTTTTCTATTCTCCAGTGTTGTTTGATCATGGAGTTGGTATGTTTAAGCAAAAGGAGTGAGGGGAGAAGACTCCCACATGGATGGGTATCGGTGTTTGCCTCCTGAAAAAATTGGTGTTTTATTATGTGTTTTATTATGTTTTATTATGTGTTTTTCTTGCAATTTTATTGAGTGCATTCTTAAAGGAGTAAGACTTTTTTAGCTTGTTTATAGGGAATTCTCTTTCAGAATTGTGTAGTATATTGGTGTACCCAGTCCATTTATATGACAGCTTCTGTTATGACTGAGCCTCAGGCAATCCTTTCAACTGTTCTGCTCCCATGGTTATTATAGTACTGTTTTGGAACCTACATGCATGCAGTATTTTATTGTTGCAATGACTCTCCCTAAACAAAAGATCCTACAGTTGTGTCTAAGAATGCCTGTTTAACCATAAACCCTCAAAGTAATAAAACTACTTTCCCTCTTTCTCCGATAAAAGATGCACATAGTTATCTTGTTTCTTTATTGTTGTTTTATAACAGTTAAAACATTTCTTGTTATAATTACTATGATTTGTTTTGAAGGAGTTGCTCATTACAGTCAAAGTAATGTGAAAAGCCTTATCAGGCTTGAAGAACTAAAAAAAAAAAACCTGGTAGCAGCACTGCCTTTTTATAAGAACCATGCATATACCTATCATTAGTGTCTGAGGCATAGGTGGTGAAGTTTCTATACAGGAGCTGAAAACATGTAAGACAGTGATCTCTCTTTGAAGGTCTGTTGTTAGGATAAGTATTTCTTAAACACAACTCTGCAGTCATCATTTAAAGAAGTTTATCATGTTCCAGCTGCCTCAGTTTGAAATGAACTACTCTACAAATAAAACAGCTTTTTACAGGAAGGGTACACCTGCCCAGCAAGTCTCACAACTGTTAATAGTATAGAGGGAAGCAATTTACACACACACACATATATATATATATATATATATGGTTCCCCTTCATATCTTCGAATTTCTCTTAACTCGAAAGTCATAAACTCTAAACCAGAATCTCAAATTTAGAGAAACTTGAACATATGAAAGGGACAAAAAAAATTAACACCTTTCAAATATTTTCGCAGGGGGGCTTCGCCCCCCCCTGCACCCCGCACACCCCCTACTTAAATATACCTACTCCGAGATCGCACTATAGTAAAGGAAAGGGAAATCTCCCATTCTACACTATACGCGTAAGCGCAAAATGGAGGATTTTCCATTCCTCCGCTATAGTGCGGTCACGGAACATTCACATTTAAACTGCTAGGGTACAGGGGACCTGGCCCCCTGCAATAAGATAAGTTAACTTTTTTTTTTTTTTTTTAAACCTAAGGCTCCCATTCACAATTTCGAGTGAATGGAAGTTCGAGATTCTGGTCTCGAGATTATGAATTTCGAGCTTCCATCCATTCGATCTTGTGAAGGGGAACCATCTATATAAATAAAAATGTAAATGTTCGTTTGTTCAAAATCTTAAATCTTTGAAAGTTCTTCACCAATTGCTTTGAAATTTTCACACAATGTTGCATTCGAATGCACGTGTGTTTTTGTATACCTACTATTATATAGATGTAAATGCTTGCCTAAAATACTCTACTTTGTGGCGACATGTAAAAACGTTAAAATTAACTACAAATATGCGTGTCCAGCTGCAAATGAATCGATCAGCTGAGATATTCTCACATCAATTGCTGGAAATTGGGAGCGGAAAGGTGCCAGTTGATCTGACCTCAGGCCGAATTTCATTGCCTCATAACTTCTGCAATTTAGTGACGTCAAAAGAAGAATTGGTTGAAAAAGTATTCCCCAATATTCAAACCAATCATAAGAGTCATGATTGGCTGACTGAACGAGCTATTCTTGTGGCCAAGAACAAAGACGTCTATGAACGTAACAATATTATTCAGTCTAACATTCAAAGTGAGGTAGTCACATACAAGTCCATCGATACTGTTGTGGAAGCAGATGAAGTGGTTAATTATCCAGCAGAATTTTTTAATTCACTCGATCTGCCAGAGATGCTACCGCACATACTGCAATTGAAAATCGGTGTGCCAATTATCATGTTGCGAAATATCAACCAGCCAAAGCTTTGCAATGGCACGCGGCTTGCAGTAAAAAAATTAATGAGCAACGTCGTAGAAGCAACAGTCTTGACAGGACCTTTCAAAGGTGAAAATGTCCTCATTCCTTGCATTCCTATGATTCCATCGGATATGCCATTTCAGTTTAAGAGATTGCAATTCCCAATTTGATTGGCATTTGCAATCACCATCAACAAAGCTCAGGGCCAATTTTTAGAATTGTGCGGTTTAGATCAACACACGGATTGCTTCTCACATGGACAATTATATGTTGTGTGTTCTAGAGTCGGCAAACCAGACAATCTCTATATCCGCACAGACAATGGAACAGCAAAAAATATTGTATACCCACAAGCATTGTGAAATTAACCATATTAGAAACTTGCACTTTCTCTTTTCTTTCTTTTCCATTTAACCAGACTGAGCCACAGCAACAGGTGGCCGGGTACAGTTAGTGTGTATGTATGTATATATATATATATATATATATATATATATATATATATATATATATATATATCAATATAGGGAGCCGCAGTGGTGCAGCGGTTAGTGCTGTCGCCTCACAGCAAGAGGTTCTCCCATTCGATTCTTGACTGGAGTACCTTCTGTGTGGAGTCTGCTTGTCCTCCCCACGTTCGAGTGATGTTTAAAGATATGCAGGTAGGTGCATGCGTGAATGGTGTGCCTTCTTTGAAGGTTGGGTGTCGGGCTGGCAACTCAGCACTGTAAAAAATCCACAGCCAATCATTAGCAAACCTGAGTTCCGCTGTGGCAGCCCCTAACAGGGAAAAGCCAAAAGACCTTTTTTATATATATCAATATAGATATAGGTATGTATATATATATATATATATATATATATATATATATATATATATCAGGATTAGGAAGAACAAGCCAAGGCATAGGAATGGTGAGGGGAAGGGAGACTGTCCTGAGGGAAGCTATTAAGGAACATGATTGGCACCATTAAAGAGGTGCTATTCAACCCCTGTAAACAATGTAAGCAATCATTTAAGCAGCTGCAGTTACGAGCATGGTTGCATAAATGATGGTCAGTGCTTAGTCTGTTGTAAAGGAGTAAGAAGTGTAGTATGTAAGAACTGCCACTCAGTCCTTGACTTGCTGCAAGCAGTAGTGGAAGTCATATTATTCTGGTACTGCTGG
This sequence comes from Protopterus annectens, assembly GCF_019279795.1. NCBI lineage: Eukaryota > Metazoa > Chordata > Ceratodontiformes > Protopteridae > Protopterus > Protopterus annectens. Next base: position 160,668,333 of record NC_056731.1, read on the forward strand.
CAAGACTTGCAAATCAAGGCCCGATCAACATTACTTATAGAGTGCCAATCACACTTGTGGATGGGTCTGTGTGTGTATACGTATGTATGTGTGTGGGTTGAGAACTGCAACTCTTTGCTTCATTTAGTGATACATAATAGCTCTTAGCGTGTGTAGAGGACGTGTTATGGCAAAGAGCTGAAGGCCCTAGTTTGTAGTCTTCAACATATTTGAGGAGAAGGGTGCCAGATGGGACTTTCCTAGGGGGGCCAGTTGACCTAGCTACATCTTTGAGTAAAGGAGAAAATTAAAATAAAAGTCATCAACATGTTTGCATACTGCTTTTTACCCTCCCCCTTCCCTATCCCTGCTTAAATGTAGTTCTTAGTGCCATTTGTCCTCTTGACAACAAATGACCAAAGAAGACTGATATGTATTGCAAACATTTGCTCAGAGTTCTACAGTATAATTTGTACAGAAACTACAGGATAATTCCATTCCATATATTATCAGGTTACACATGCTTTACTTTGAAGAATCATTTGTTATTAAAGAATCAATATAGTGGGTGCTCTACCCTCAAAAAAGTCACGGTTTTCCATTCCTCAAAAAGGGCAGTACTTATGAATGAAAATTATTTATCAAAAAATACTTTAGTAACTGGTAAAGATAACAATATATGGTACTTTTTAAGTATAAATTTACAATATAATACAACTAAATTAACTAAACTAACGCTAATAAGTCATATTTTTGATGTTTTTAGAAAATTCATTAACACAAACTTAGATATAAAACTGTATTATATATTTCTAATACCATTTACTATTACAAGAGACTTCCCTGATAAAATGCATAGAGAGATTTTTGGATTATGGGAGAATATGAATTTACTTTTTTGGCTGCAGTGTATAGAAAATCAACAAGCTTTGAACACACAATATATATTGCCAACCTATGGGCTATCTCCCAATGACTGGTTAGTTCTTCAGAGTGTCACAGCATACACTAAGGATCTGTGTAACTCATCCTTCAAAACCGTACCGAAAATTATAATCTGGATTTTTGAAATCCTATATAATAAAACCAATGTTAAGAGTGAATTATCATATCTATATAACGCTTTAATTATAAGACAGCTCCTAAAGTTTCTTAATGGCAATATCTAACTAAAGGGTTTCAAATATCATTATCAATGGAAGGCAAAATGAACATCTTGCTTTCAGTTAGACTAACTTCCCATTTACAAGTCTGGAGGATTTTCCACTGGAAATTTCTACACAGATCCTTTTTGACACCTGAGAAACTTTCAAAAATAAACTCCTCAAACAAAAAGTTGTGTTGGAGATGTCATCTGTCTACTAATGCAGACTGGTCTCATGTTTTTTATGACTGTACCAATATTAAAACATATTGGAACAAGATTAACAATTTTTTTTCAAGCAATCTATACGGATACGTTTGTTTTGACAAAACCTTTAATTTTATTGAATGTTATTAAAAGTAATCATATGAAGAAAGATGGCCTGTATTTGTTATGGACCATGTTAGCTATAGCTAGAAAATGTATAACCAGAAGATGGAACTCTAATGTAGCACCCACTATGGAGGAATTTCTATATTCACAGAATAAATGTATACTAATGGAGACAAGAACTAAAGAGCTAAAAACTTTTCCTAAGCCATTGGTTAATAATCCATGGAGGAAAGTTTTGAATTTGATTGATACCTTACAGCTGGAATCAAACTCTTCTTAACAAACATATTAAGTTATTCTTTATTTACATATATTATTATCTAAATTCTTTTTGTCAGGCTGAATGTAAATATTGTATACAGTTATTGAATGTTATGAATGTATCAAATTATTGTGTTATTTCATCAAAATAAAAATCATTTGAGTAAAAAAAAGGTAGTACTGTACAGTTAGTACAGTCATATTCGCACAAAGAAAGACATTCAGGGCAGTCACACTGAAAACCAGCTGACTCATATAGATGAGAGATCATAAATGATAAAACAGGACATAGAAGATACTTGTTTACATATCCTCTAAGGCCATTCAACAGGATATCAGGCAGTCCATCTTTTGCAGGTTTCATGTCTTCCATTTGGATTATCTGCAGTCACAAATGTGAATATAGAGAAAAAGCTTAGCTCCAGTTTTTGTATATATCAGAAAGGAAATATACCAACCTTTCCTTACTTGGATTATTTTCTACTTGTAACCCAGACATAAAAATTGTCCTCAATAGGTTTTATGAAAGTTTGTACAGAAGCAGTTTTTTTTTTCCTCCAAAAAGAAGAGCTGGAAATCCAGTAGGTAAGGACATATTTCACTCATGAGTGGGTATTTCCAGTATGATCGTGCTAAGATTTCTGGGATATATGTCATCTTCTATCCTCCTAGTTTTGCATGAAAAACTTCACATGAAGATACAATAATGGACTCTCAAGATTGTTTGGGATCAGGCATTAGAATCCCTCAGAAGTAACAATCAGTTTCCTCAATTCTCAAAATGTAAAATTTCATTGATGGGCCACGTGTATCTATCCAAAGGGATGCATGTTATTCTTCTGTCAATAACATAATGGCTAACAACAGAGTTTTAAAATTATGTTTAGGTTGACCAGTTCAGCATTCTGTCAATTAAGGGCAACATTTCTCACAAAGAAACATTTCTTCATCATATCTGCCTAAAATGCATGAAAATATTGTATAGCATTTTGACATTCTTTCAAAGCAATGTATGTTTTGCCATCTTGCTTGTTTTTGAATTAGTATGGACAGCATCATAGTCATACAGTACCTCAAACAAAGAGGAAACTAGTTTTTGCAGTTAAGTGAAGTGGCATTTTTAGTCTAGCACCAGACTATTCAGCACTGACCTCTTAGCAGTGTATCTTCCAAAACTACAGAACCAAGCTAGCAGATTTCTTCTGCAATGAAATAACTCTGACCCATGAATGGAACTGGCTTGCCACATTTTTCAGTACATTGTACTAATTTGGGGCATATTAGAAGTGGACCTGTCTGCATCCATTTCTGAGTTAGTCAACCTTTTTGTTCCCTACTTCCTTAACAGACTCTCTAGAGAATGGGTACTATCTCATTTCCATGAACTCACCCTTTACTATGCATCTTTCCTTTCATCCAGAAAATACTTCCCAAGAGTGAAACAGGGCAGATACATGTCCTTCCTTATCACTGTTGCACTATTCATTACATGTGGAATTTCAACCAAAACTAGCCCAGTGTCCGGCCAGTATATCAAAGCTTTCACATCTAACCAGCATTGTATCTCAGCCGTATGCCCACACACAGGCATAAAGCACACAGGAAAACATACACATGCTCAGTATTCCGAACTTCTTTGCCACCAGTCCGAGCACCACAGTTGAAAGTTGGACTGAATGCTTTTCATTGAGCTGTTTATTGCCAAGCCATTTAAGATAATTACCCCATTGGGGTGCCTTCCTTTTTTTTTCCTTTGTTTAATGAGAGTTCATGTCATCCAGGAAGGGAAAATGATAGTGTAGGAGGCAGATTCCCCATAAAGTTTGACATGAGAAATACCAGTTCTGTTTGGGTGCTACTATAGCTAATGTACATTTGTCAGGTTTTTGTTCCAAAAATTCTTTGCAGCAGTCTGTCTTAGTTGCCCATCTGTCTTGAGTACCAACATCTTAAGCTTTTGGCCTAGGGTACCATGGCTGAATCTGCCCACCCCAAGGTACAGTCCTATCTCAGGAAGAAGACTAATGAGTCTTGGTCTGAATCTGCTGCTGTCTAGCCTCCACCAGACATCTCTCTTGAGGTGGATGAAGACCCCAAAGAATGTGTGATGCCAGCACCAGTTTCCTCTGCTACAACCCTGTTGGAGGCCAGCATGGAACCGGCTTCTCACAAGTCATCTGAGGCTGTGCAAATGTCCACCATAGACATTAAGAGGGAACCACAGATGTTCATTTTTGTGGACCCTTGGGAGATTCCCCAAATTCTTGTTAGGGAAAAGGTTCCTGGTACCCTTATGCAGTCTAGGCATGGTTCTGATCCTCCTAGTTTGTCAAAGGTGATGTCCCATTAAAAAGGAAGCAGAAAACTAAACATGTACCTCCCATTGCTAAAGATCCTCATAAAGAATGGTAAGATTTTATCCAAGGTTTGTTCAGTACCTTGATGGCCTTGAAGCCACCTTGGGAATTATCTGTTCTTTCTTCTCCGTAGTCTTCTATCCCAGCCTAAAGAACTAGGGAATCTCATTTCTTGGATAAGATGTTGGGTTCAGGAGATGAATCCTTGGTCTACTTTTCACAAATTATTTCCCCCTTAGACTGTGGGTCAGAGGAAGATGAAAGGGGTTCATTGAGTCTTGATTTCCCTTTTGAGATGTTGTCATTTGGGGACATTGTGGTTTGTATGATAGAGCATTTCAAATGGGATAGATCCCAGCTCTGTAACATCCAAAAGAGGTATTATGATCCGTTTCAAATGGAATCTCCTGAGCCTTCTGTTGTTCCCCCTGTTTTGACTGCCTTGCTAGATACATTTGCAGCTGGTTCTTTGACTCCTTATTCCCAACTCCTGTCCCCAAGAAGTCTGACTACTTTTACAAGGTGACTTAGGCCTTTAAGTACCTTTACAGGTGTGCTTCTTCAGACCCTGCTGTGGTCTCTGTTTCTGATTCCAGGCCATCTAAGTTTTTAATCTCTTCCAAACTTCTCCATTTTGATAAAGACATTCGGGCCATTGAGAGGCTCTGAAAAAAAGTTAATACTTCTGCTACTCCAGCCTTTAGGGCTGTACATTGTCAGGCCCATATAACCAGGTATGTTCTAACTCTTTTGTCTCAACTTGGGGGAGGGGTGTTGTCAGACCTTCCTAACTCTTAAGGGAAGACTAGCGCTCTTTTCCTATTAAGTTCCACTTCACAGGTGTCTCATCACTCTATCAAATATAGTTGTGATGCAGCTGATGCATCTTTTAGAGCTTCTGATTCTGGTTCAGTTATGAGGAAGTGCTCTTGGCTTTGCCCACAGGCCTTAACTGTTGATATTAAGGCCAAGATCCTGGATGCTCCTTTGGAGAACCATTTTTTTTTGGTACTTCTGCTGCTGCTGACATGGTTAAGACTGTACAAGACAAAGGTGAAATTATGCAGGGCCTTAAACAAACTTTCATTTCTGTTATCCCCAAATTTTCAAAGAAACTATCCTTCTAAATCTACTTTTGTTCATATGTAACCTCATCAGCCTTGTAAAGGAAAAAGGGTTCCTAAGTGCATTTTTTCTGAGAAACCCACCCAGACTTTTAAGAATCAAAAGCCTCCTTTTCAGGACAAATCTGCGTCTATGTGACACATTTTCTTTTCCTGCATCCCTTGGCCTGGTTCCTCTAACTCTCAAGCTTTCCCTGCCTGGCAACAGATTAATTCAGACTCTTGGGTACTTTCCATTATCCATCACAGTTATTTTATGGTATGGAAACCCCGTCTCCCCTCTTCAGGTCTTCCTCAACCTCCTCCAGACTGACTTCCTCACTTTTTTGTGGTCCTGCAAGATCTGTTGGAGTACATGGGACTATCCAAACTGTTCCTGAATCACAGTGAGGAACGGGTTTGTACTCTCAAGATGTTTCTGGTTCCCAGAAAAGAGGGGTCATGGAGGTCCCTTTTAGACCGCTCCTTTCTCCACAATTTTCTAAAGATTTCAACTTTCATGATGCTTTCGGTCCAGACTTTGTTGCCTGTCTGACTTCCTGTATTAGAACTCTACATTATTTGGTCCAGGACCCCATATTGTCTGCTTTAAACTGCATCGTGCATGAGACAAGGTAACAGCATAAGCACCAGGAGAAGGGCGGGAGTTTCAGTTTAGTAAGTGATCTTATAACTAGTGTGCATGTTTGAGAATATGAGGCTGTGTCACCACATCTGGCACTTATGTGCATGCTGCTGTCAGAGCCTAATGTAGCAGTGTGCCCACATGGGTTAAGAATAGCTGAATTAAATGTATTAAATGGTACAGCTAAACTGTTAGTGTGTACTCTGAGGATAATGTAGCACGGTAAGGGCAGTGTCATTTAGTCTTCTTCCACTCCCATTTTTTGATCTATAGAAGTGTATAAGGAAACAACATCAACTGTTACTAATAATGTTTCCATACCTTTAAATGAATAGTTTTTCAGTAAATCTAAAAATTGCCAGAAATCTTTTAAAAAAGGAGTCCTGACAACCAAGAGTTTAATAAGTAGTCTAAATAATAAGAAATGGTAACAGTTTTACTTTTCTTTGCAGAAACAATAGGCCTAAAAGGTGGATGGGTGGAATTCTTATGAATTTTTGGAATTCCAAACAGCACTCAAAGCATAGGTTCTTCAATGTATAGGAACTCATGTGACCACATTGATTTAACTTTTATTTAATAATTCCAATAACTGGCTGTCTATGTTCAAATTTTTTTTTCGAACCATATCCTTAATAACCAGTTGGTAATTCCTTTTGTCACTTAAAAGCTCCTTTATACAAGACTGGTAGTCTGGCAATTTTTAGATTTATTGAAAAGCTATTCATTTAAAGGTATAGAAACATTATTAGTAACAGTTGGTGTTGTTTCCTTATATACTTCTATAAATCAAAAAATAGGAGTGGAAGCTGTTACAAGTTTTTTGATAGAACACACAACTTATGGTGATGTCATGGTCCAGACCATCTGTCTATTATTGGATTTGGTTTTAGGGAATAATTTTTTTTTGTTTGACGGTAAGATTTACCGTCAAACTTGTGGTGTAGCCATGGGTGCCAAAGTAATGCCCGCTTTTGCCAATTTAGTATTAAGCTGGTGGGAGTTGTCCTTTCTGACCAAATTAGAAAGCTTTAAATATGTCTCCCTATACAAGAGATTGATTGATGATTTGGTTTTCATTTGGAATGGCCTTGCTGAAGAATTAGATTTATTTTTGGAAGACATCAATGAACACATGCTCAGGCTTAAATTTGTGGTGAGTGAAGTAGGCACGAATGTGCGCTTCCTGGATTTAGACATCATTATGGATGTCAAAGAGAGGAAATTTACCAGCATGGTATACAGGAAGGAAACTTACACTAATAACTTTCTTTATTTTGAAAGTGGACACCCGATGTTTATGAAGTTGAATTTAGTCCGAGGGCAAATTATACGTCTCAGCAGGATGATTTCTAAACATGACAAATTTATATGTGAAGCAAACAAACTAATTTTGATCTTTGTTCAGAAGGGGTACCCATATGAAAGGTTAAAGAGTATCTTGGAAGAAATTCTGTTAGCCAGAATGGACAAGTTCCCACCCATCTTAATCAGTTGGTTTACTTCTAAAAACAATGCTACAATGGATAAAAAGATGGACTGTGCCTTCCCTGTTCCCATCAGCTTGGATTCCCATAGGGCCAAACAAGTTATTTCCAACAATTGGAAAGTAATTCTAGGTAACAGTGATTTAGTCAGGGTTATAGGTGACCACCCCAATTTTATTTATAAGACAGTAGTTAGTGTCAAATCCATTTTAGAAATTGGTGAACATAAGAGTGTCAGAGGGCCTGTGGACACCTATCCTTGTTATGACTGCAAACAATGCAGGTTCATAGATTCTTCAACAAAATGTATTTTTTCCTCACATTCAAAAAATGGTGACTAGTAAAGCTAGATTTAATTGTAAGAGCTGTGGAATAGTTTATCTTGCTACTTGTTCCACCTGTCACAATTTTTATGTAGGAAAAACAGTTAGAGCACTTTACAAAAGAATTTATGAACATCCTTTGGCCATTAGAAATAAGGATGTTAACAATGCTCTAGCCAAACATGCTATGGAATGTTTTAATTTTGAGAAATTTGTACTTTTTGTCATGGATTTCATTGATTTGTCACCTTATGTAACTAAATATAATAATGCTCATGAGATTAAAGAGTTAAAATAGCAAGTATTTTTAAAAGCTGATCAAATTCCTCAGTTGAATGGCACTTTAAATTTGAAGTGCCTTTTAAATGATTAGATTATCAACATTAATTTTTAAGAGAAATGGCACATTCAAGTAAAAAAAACATCATATGTGTACATTTATAATATGTATATATAGATATAAATATGTATATTTTTTTAAATATGTATACATATGATTTTTTATTTAAATCATCATTTATTGGAAGTTAGTTCTAATTTAGGGTACTGGATGTGATTGGATGAATAATTTATTAATTTGTATTTAAATGGGTAATTGAAAATATCTGTTTGTTCCGAAGAAGTTTGTTCATATTAAACGAAAGAAAGCGCTTAACCTTAACATCAGTGTTAGCAGTCTTTTGTGGGTCTGAGTTCACGTTTTTGGCTTTGACATGCTATCTTTGTCTTCCCATACAAGCTGTGTATGTGGAAATAAACAGATTATTTAATTCTGTAGCACTTAATGGATTACTGCATGAATTGAAAGTGTATGCCAGTGAGCCTATGATTAACCATTTGTTTTAAAAACTATTTAGGGAATAGAACCTTCAGAGTGAAGGCAGATGACTCCCTTTCCCCATCCCTACCTTTAAAATAAAGGGCTCATATTGGATCAGTATTAAATACACAGTTTTGTCTGCACCTTCATTTAATTTGATAACATACAATGACATTGCATAATTCTGATAAGATCCCTGTAATAAAAAAAAAATCTCCCAGACTTAAGTAAATAAATAAATGACTCTTCATTGAGACTGTAGCTTATTTTTAAATATCTTGGGAGTATGACTGTTTAACATTCCCTAAGCACATCAGTACAATAGTTTCTAAATCTGAGGCCTTACTAAATACATAATATGTACTTTCTAATTTTTTGTCAACTGAGGGGTGGTCTGTGATTGATAAAGAAATCCTTATTCCTAAACTGAAATTTGAATTGCCATTCTTGGCAAAGCCAACTGATTTGCAAACACTTCTGGTCTCCTAAAGAGCATTGATTGCTTCATCACTGTTTGTGTAGAGGAACACATCTACAGTGTAAGCCTGGGCTTCCTTACCAGTTTGGAATATATACCTTAGGGAACAGGGGCCTTATTTCTTCTGCTGTACCCTGACTTCCCTATCCAGGTCATTTCTACCGTAACCTTTCATATGAGAAAGGCATGGTGCTAGAGCAGAGATTCTCATGGACTCTGCGGACCAGGAAAAAGTGACTAGTACTACAAATGGTCAAGGCATCATTCTAAATGCTTCTGTACCAAAAAGAACTGAGTAGTGGGGTCATATAAGTCATATATTGGACTGACATTAGATAAGGCAAGTCTATACTCATGGAGGTGGAAGGGCATCTGTGAAAGGTCTGAATGTAAGATGAGAAGGTTGGATGCCCACCTGACAAATCTCATGAATAAGGAATAACAGTGCAGCAGTAATGCTGTAGTTGAACATTTGCTGCGAAGGTCCGTTTGTATCACCTTGACAACCATAAAGGAAACAAATGCATGTTGATACATACATTATGGATATGTTGCAGTAGTAATTATACTTTTATAGGCAGCCAGTATTGTGTAACATCCATGAACATTATTAGGATGTCCAGTACTGACTAAAAGAGTGCAATATTTAGTCCACTTAAAGGGAGTTGTTTTACCATCCCCAAAGAGTTGGACTAAATAGAGATCAAGCTAAGAAGTTTTTTTTTGTTTTTGTTTTTTGTTTTTAATTGAGTCAGCATTCTTGGGGATCACCAGACCTTTCAAAAGGTTCCACCTACAAGTTGTTAACAGCCATTCTACTTGATAATATAAAGTCAAAAGAGCAGCCAGATTTATGGATTGAGAAGATGTCCTGGTTAAGCCAAGCAAAGTCATCAGCTGGAGAAAGTCTTGATGAGACAGAAAAAGGACTCATCAGTGTTTCCTGCACTACAATTTTTAAATATCAGCCATTCTTATGATCTTAAGCTAGTGTCAGCAGAGTAGTCTCTTAAATACCGGAGAAAAACCTTGTTATTAATTTGTTGACAGTAAAAAGAGATGAATTTCCTGGGCATGTTTTTACCTGTGGCATGTTGAAAAGAGTTTGTAGTCTCAGATGATATTTATTTCAGTGCTACCATAAATCTTAAATACATGGTAAATTCTCCAGTGTTGTGGTCAGATCTTAATCTGTTTGTCATGGTGAACTTTAGCTGGATAACAGAAGCCAATGTGTGGTTGCAACTTTCATCTAGCCAAGTTCCTTGATAAATTACATCTCGATCAAAGAACACAGATTATGACATGATATTACAGCCATGTTACTTATCTTGCAATTGCAGAGCACAGTCTGAGTCAGCCATCAGAGAAGAGCTCATTATCACTCTGCTTAGACGATTCTTAGTGAGCAAGACAAGTACAGACGATTTTTCAATAGTGAGAAAGCATGAAAGAAAATTCATGGCTCAGCACAATGCAATAAGTGGTTTACAGCCAAACCATGAGTCTTGGGGAAAAAATATATGAACTGATTAGTCAAGTTCTTTCCAGAGATGTAGGCTTAATCGAGCATTTATAAAGCAATCTCAACTCACATTTCTACATATTCCAGTATTTTCTCATGACGCAGCATGCAGCACTGCCCTACAGATGTCACATGACTCTACTTGCAAACTGAGATGATTATTTTCCTTGCTGCTAACCCTTTATTTAATCCAAGAGTTTATGATAAATGATATGTTTGCATTCAAAATGTGTTTCAAATGCATTAAACCATGTAATCTGTGGTAGCACCCTGGCTGAGGTACCCTACAAAAAAAAGAAAGAAGATTAAAATGCTGCACTGTAGCTGACATTTTTGCATTACTGTGATTTTCAAGAAATGCACACAGTTCATATGGGAGCAGGTCATGTCATGGAAGATAATTTCAGTGAATGCAAAAAGAGCGAGTACTGTTCTCCGAAATCGCTTCTGCCGACAGTGGAGTTTCCTTTTTACTGCACTACTGTGCGATCTTGGAGTGCAAAAACAAAACTGTTGAGTTGATCACCGAATGTAGTTTTGGCAAACCGTTTTCATTTTTTTTTCCTTTCACCGGAATTACCTTCAGTGACTCAACATGAGTCTAGTTCATGTAAAGCTGTGCTCTGTACAGTGTACAGTAATTAATGTATTTATATATCAAGGAGTAATTTTAGGACCTGAAAGGGATACTAAGCATTGATGCCTTTTTGTCCCGATTCAGACTTCATTCTTCATTGAACCTATTGCCACTATTTCAAACTGCAACTAGTTCTTTGGGTGCTGTCAGGTTTAGATATCATCTAGGTACCTCCATGTATTGCTGAATTTTTGTTTCAGTGGTCCACCCAAACAATCAAACAAACAAAAAATGGTTGAACTTTCATCTAGTTGAAACCTCATAAAAATGCACCTTTTGAAGGGCCTCCCCATGTACCCCACCTCTTACTTAAGTATATTAATGCCTTAACTGCACAATCATGGAGAAAAAACATTGAATCCCTGCTAGCCTGCAGATAGAAATTGTACCAGTATTGATTTTTCATGTGGAAACAGCAACTGATGAGTTTAGAATCAGAAAATTTAACAGGCATCAGCTCAAGCCACGTTTTCTTTTCTCTCTAACCTACTCCCTTCATGTATTGTCATCGCCACTTCAACTCTTCTACCTTGGAACTATTCTTCACATCTTATAGATGTTACCACTAAACTTCCCTTTCCTGAGCATTTAGCCACAGACTTCATCCAGCTTCTGCCTGTCCTTCTCAGAGAGCACCGTCACTGTGTACAGATTTAGGTCTTGAGTTATGCTTTTCTATTGACAGCAAACAAGCTTGTATAATCCATACTGGGAACATTATTGTGGTTATGCCTTAGGAGGCAGTAACAGAAACAATATTTAAGTATTCCATTTTAATTATTACTTAAGTTTAAGTGTAATAATATTTTAATTTTAATGCCGAAGTGATGATTTTTTTCACACACAACACATGCAAGTCCATCTTTGTGTTGTAGTAGTTAGTATATATTTCTATTGCAGTATAACTTTATTTGTATATTCTCTAATGTAATAGAGAACCATGATGACCTAGTGTACTTCTACAGAGATTTAGGTAATGTCTTTGAAAAATGCTTCAACCATTTATTTAGATGCAGTTGTTTGCAGTTACTTAGCATATGTCGCACATCTGACACCCTGTTTTCGTAAGATATGTTCAACAGAACACAGACTTGTCACAAAGATGTTTCTTAGAAATACTTGATTCAGTTTCTGTCAAGTTTCATAGTGTTTCATGTACCGTTTACTTCCTTGGCATAAAATGTGAGTGCCAAACAAAAATAAACATTTTTCCTTTTTTCCCCCAGTAATACTTTGGGCTTCCTTTCCTCCTTTTTGGCCTTTCTTTTGGTTGTCTACATGTTTTTGACTTCGGGGATATTGCCAAAATTTTTGGAACTGTTCACCATCTTACAGAATTTAGTTTTGCCCGGAGGTGTGGCCTACACCCCTACAACCCCACACCCCCACACTCCAGGCAGAACATGGTTCTGGAATGAAATGACAGACTTAAGCATTTAGCAACCAAGTATTTTTAACAAAGAAGTGTATTTAACAAAAATATAAAGTACATCTATGGTAAACTTACCCAGGCTTTTTTTTTCAAATGTATATACTTATTTATTTGACATTTCTTTAATTTGACATTTGTTTACCTGGAAAATCTAACTTGCATAATATCCCATTTTCAGTGAAGGCCTGGGCAGAAAAGTTCCACATTGATGCAATATGGTTAAAGTTAAGTAAAGTCATTACAGAGCCTAATACAGAAGAATGGCATGTTAAAAAAATTCAGCTTCAGCTCATAAGGTACGAACCTATACATACTGCAAATATCTGGACAGTTATAACAACTTGAAAAAGAACATTGTCAGTAGGTAAACTGTTCACAAGTTGCAGTTCATAGTGCACTCTTTGGAGCAGAGATTACTAGATAATCTAGCCTAGGCAAAATATATTTGTTCTTTGTCTAAGAAATAAGATTTTACTAATTCCATCTCTCGGGACATAGTCAGCGTATGCTTGTGGTGGAAGGAGGGAGGGACTAGTTCAGCCTGGGCTACTGCAGGAGCAGAGCCAAGTTTTATTTAGGTAGTCTAAATTCTAACATATCAGATTACAGAAAAATCATTTTAAAACAGTGTAATTTGTGGCACACATGATTTATGTCAGACTCTGACCTTGTTTGCCCTACTAATACATTTTCATTGTCTCATCTTTAATTTGTATTTTGTGAAGGATTTTTCTCAATGCCTGAATTTATCCTATTGTCTGTCTCCTTCATTTTTCTTTTCCACATAACCTTTCATATTCAGCTGTCTTGTCACTGAAGAAATCAAACCCATTCAATCTGTAGGGTAATTATAACGTACTTTATAAGTCACGACTCTCAGCCTTATGATTGGGGTCTAGATGTTTCGTCTCCTGTGAATGAAACCACTTATTTATGTTTGAAACCATAACACATTTATTGTATCATGCTACTTGCTTTATAAAGTGTGATTTCTAAGAAAAATAATACAAAGCTATGTTGACATTCATTTTAAATGTATGCAGCAGTGACACCTACTTTTTGGTTGGTCTTGCTTTTTTATGTAGCCCATTCCATCCACAGCTGTGCAGATACCATTGTTTATGAGCTGTAATGGGTAGGTACCTTGTAGTTCCTTATCTTCCAAAGTATTACCCTCCACTAGCACTCCTAAGTTGTTTGGCAGGGTGCTGATTTGCCCCCACTTCACACTTCCTTCAGACCAGTTAATTAAATGTTCTTTTTGGTCTTGCCTGAGACTGACCATCAGCTCCCTCCTGCTCATCTCCTTGTTCACTGGGTCCACTGGACCTGCTTTGACCTCCCCAAGGCTCAACCTGACTCTAGGCTAGAGACAGTGAGGATCGAGGATGCTAGGAAAGTATCATGACACATGCCAGGGAGTGTGCCCTGCCCTAACTACTGTTACTTTGTGTCAGGCTTGGCAGCTCTGTGATCACTGCTCATGAGAGGTCATGTGCAATCTCCTCAGTAAGCAGCTTACCGCTCATGCAGCACAGAGCTTTGCAGTGACCCCCCCCCCCCCCATAAGAGTGAACTGACATCAGCTGCTCACTCCCATCCTCCCCTGGAGCCGCTCTAGTACCCACCCCACTAATCAAACATGGGTCATCTGGGGTGCAGTAAAGGCTTTATTACTGTACATTACAGGGCCATTCTAAGTTAATTAGGTAATCTTTTACTGAGTAGCACAACAGAGCTTGATTATCCATTTCATTTCCCGGGTGAGGTGCCTTTTACATGGCATCTGTATGTCGTTTTGTGAATGTGTGTGTTTTCACAAGGGTCTTTCCTCCCATATTGAAAGACATGCTAATATGTGAACCAGCTGTCCTTCTAAATTTTTGACAGGTGTGCAGATGTGTGTGTTTGTGTGTGTATATGTGCGTGTGTGTATATGTGCGTGTGTGTGCACGTGTGCGTGTGTGGGTGTGTCTGTGTGAGTGTGTGTATGTATGTGCATGCTTAGAGATCATAAAAAATTGTGACGGTTTGTTTTTTCATAGGTTCATAGGTAGGTACTAGGCTATCTGCCCAAAGGCATTTATAAGCCTAGCCAGAATGTGTTGGCTTTCGCCACCCCCTTAGATTAGTTCCCTGTGCCTCTGTCCAGCAGAGCCACTGAAGTGATCCCCGGGGTAAACTTTGTTTCCCATCCACTCGTTAAGGTTACTCTTGAAGAGTGTTAGCAAGGAGCTCTGCCTAATGTAGATTGGAATCTTGTTCCAAAGCATGGGAAGTCTCTGGGACAGGAATCTATCCCTCCAGCACGTCCTATTTATTGTTGTGGTGAGGTTTAGATCCCAAGAGCATGTGGCTCGAGGGGATAAGGTTTTCTTTAGGTGGAGCATGCCCATAGGTTCATAGGTTCATAGGTTCATACTAGGCTTTCTGCCCTAGGGCATTTATAAGCCTAGCCAGAATGTGTTTGGCTTTCGCCACCCATTTTAAATTTATTTTGCTATGCCCTTTTTCGAGGTTAGTATACTGTGCCTCTGTCTAACAGTGACACAGAAGTGATACCCGGGGTAAACCTACGATATCCCATCCACTCATCAAGATTCCTCTTGAAGAGAGTCAATGAGGGACTCTGCCTAACCTGGACTGGGATTTTATTCCAGAGTGAAAGGAGCCTCTGGGTTATGAATCTGTCCCTCCAGCATGTCCTATTTATTTCAGTGCTGAGGTTCAAGTCTCTCGAGCGCGTAGCTCGATGGGATTTGGATTTTCTGAGGTGCAGCATGTCCATTAATTCCGGGTTGGACATGGCTTTATACGTCAGGCACAGATCGCCTCTGAACAGGCGGTATGCCACTGAGTAGAGCTGGAGTTTCTTTAACTGGGCAGCATATGGCATCTGTTTGAGCCCTTTGATCCTCTTGGTGAAGTACTTTTGGGGTCTTTCCAGTTGCTGCAGGTGTCTGGTAAGGTACATCCCAAAAGGGGCATTGTACTCAATTATGGGCCTGATGAGGGATGAGTAAAGAGGCACGATGACGTCCCTTATCTAGATGTGAATCCCTTCATGATTAGGTGGGCTATATAAAATGTTTTTCTAACCACTTTGGCCACGTGGTTGTCAAATGAGAGATTGCTATCAACTTGGGTCCCCAGGTCCCTAATTACTTCTTCTGTACTTAATGGATTACCACCTATGTGGTAATTTGTGGGCACTTTGTTTTTGCCAAAGTGGATGACTATACACTTTTGGCATTTAGCTTGAGGCCATGGCTCTGGCACCAGTTGTCTGTTTCTATGAGGCCCTTTTGGAGGATGCTTGTGTCGACTGGAGAGTCGATTATGGTGCCCAGTTTGCAGTCATCTGCGAACTTGGTCAGCCACAGTCCTTCCGTGTTGGCCTGTACCTCCAAGAAATATATACCGAACAAGAGAGGTCCCAGGACTGAGCCTTGTGGGACACCACTTGTAACTGGTTTGGAGTCTGACATGGCTCCAGCAATTCTAACCATGTGGGTTCTGTCCTTGAGCCAGTTTGCAATCCATCTAGTGACATAGGGGTTTATATTTAAGCTGGTGAGCTTATCTATAATGCCCGAGTGGGGTATTGTATCGAAGGCTTTTGCGAGGTCCAGGTAGGCTGTGTGGACCACCTTCCCTCGTCAATGGCCTTGGTGACTGTTTCAAAGAAATCAACCAGGTTTAAGAGGCAGGATCTGCCCTTAACAAAGCCGAACTGGGTAGGATCCAGTGTTTGTAGGTCCCCAATATCTTTATTTATGAGGTCCATGATGATCCTTTCCATAGCTTTGCAGACCAAGCTAGTCAGGCTTATGGGGCGATAGTTTCCAGGATCCATTGAGGTACCACCTTTATGGAGAGGGACCACTGTTGCTGTACGCCACTCTTTGGGCACATATCCTGTAGTAAGGTTGAGATTGAACAGTAGTTTTATGTTTGGGTTTAGCTCTTCTTGGAGTTCATGTAGGACGCAGCCCGGGACACCATCTGGTCCCATTGATGCTGTGTTCTTTGCTTTGGAGAGGGCGGCTCTTACCTGAGCATCTGAGATGTCAGGGGGGCAGCACTCTGCTGGGATAGATATTTGCCCTTTTGGTGGGAGAAGTTTGCGCTGAACCTGTCAGCTAGGATGTTGGCAATGTCTGTGGGTTCGGTGTATTTTTTGTCATTTTGGACTAATTCTGAGCATATCTGGGAATTACCACCCAGGTTCCTAACATAACTAAAGAAAGCCTTGTGATTATCCTTAGTGTCCTGTGCAATTTTTCTCTCGAAGCTGGCCTTACACAATTTTATGTGTGCCCGTAGTTTTTTGCTAATACTGATCAGTGATGGCTTCCCTTTTTGGGATTTTGCTCTATCATTTAGTAGCTTCCTCCTTCTATTGTATAGTTTGTTTATGGCTGGGGTCCACCAGACAGGACGTTTGCCTTTGGAGGATTGGGTCTTGGTTTTATTTGGGATCGCATGATCCATGCATTCCTGAAGGTGTTCATAGAATGCGTTTATAAAGGATTCTGCGGTCTGGGCCGTATTTTCCACAGGCCCGGGGGCTTTGAAGGATTCCACCTCAGTTTTGAGGAGTGTGAAATTTGCTTTAGAGAAGTTTTTCACTGTGGTTTTCTGGGCAGGGGGTGGGGTCGGGATGTGAATATCCAGTGAGATTTGTTTATGGTCTGATCTTACCAGTGAGGGATACACTTCTGGTCTGGAGCATAGAGTTCCCATGTTGGTGATGATCAGGTCCAGTATGTTTTCCCCTCTTGTGGGAGTAGTAACAAGTTGTTCCATAGCATTTGAGTTTATAAATTCTAGGAACCTTTGGGCTTGGGTGTTGGAGCTAGAGTAATGCTCCCAGTCTATGTTTGGGTAGTTGAAGTCGCCCAATATAATGGTGTTTGGAGAGACCTTCATATTTTCCAGTGTTCTCAGGAAGGCCGAGTGGGGTTCCTGGGTTTGGGAGGGTGGTCTGTAGCAGGCTATAAACTGGAAGGCAGTTTTACCCAGTGTTAGTTGCACATGGATAGTCTCTGATGCTTTGTGCTTTGCCACCAACCTGGAGGTGTGGGTATCTTTGATGAATATCGATACTCCCCCTCCTTTTGTGGTTCGGTCCAAGTTTTGGGGCCAAAAAGCATGGTATGAGGTATAACCTGGTAGTGCTGGGGTGCTCTCGGGAGCCCTGAACCAGGTTTCTGTTACTGCACAGATATCGATGTTCTCCATGCTAAGGAGAGTTTCGAGTGCGTGCATCTTGAGGTTTAGACTTCTGGCGTTGAGTAGCATTACTCTTAGTTTCTTATCCCTGTTGATACCTATGGAGGTGGGTTTGTCTTTTGAGCCTTGCCTAAAAAAGGCACTATGGGGGTAGCAAGAGCCTTTGCTCTTTGGGGTGACAGGTGCAAGCCGTCCCTAGTGAAGCATCGTGGCTTGTCGAGCATATCATCCCAAGCTGACAGGCATTGGATCCCCTTTGAATGACACCAGTACTTAAGGCAATTGTTGAAATTGATCATCTTGTCTTCATATTGTGGCATCATTCTTGGTGAGGGTAAGATGCTACTCAAGATCAGGGTCATACCGGCCTGGGCTACATGCTCAGAGAGCTCCTTTATGTCTCTTTTCATGTAGTCCAGGGAGGTACATCTCAGGTCATTCACACCAGCATGGACAATGACTGAGTCATATTTGTACTTGCCTTGGAGTGACCTGAGTGCTTGTGTTATGTGGCGGATCCTAGTGCCCGACAGGCTGCTCACTGTGACCCTCTCCTTGTTCAGCCTGGTGAGCGGGACGTCAGTGTGCCTGACGATAGAGTCACCTATTACAAGTGTATCGGGTGTGTTGTTTAGTCTTAAGGGCTGTGACTGTTTGGCACACTGGCTTTGTGAGATATGTGTTGCACGTGTTTTGTTTTCGGGTAGCGGCTGCTTGGGTGTCTGCTTTGGAGGTCTCTGCTGCTTCGGCAGATCTTTATTTAGAGCCTCCGAGTATGTTTTTGTGTGATTATGTGTTTGGTTTGCTGTCATGGTAGGTCTATGTGAGACTGGAATTGTAGTGAGTGTGGTTTCCTTCTCCTCCTGACTGGTTATGCCAGTACTGAGTTGAGAGAGCTTAGCCTCCAGTTTGGCTATATGGTTGCATCTCTCACATGTGTTGGAATTTGTTGGGAGGAGGAGAGGGTGTCTGTGTACATGAGGCAGTTGTAACATTGCCTCAAGATTCCCAGATTCACCAGCTGGACCGGAGAGGAGATTGACAACTGACCTTTGGACATGCTAGAATAATATTGGGAATTCCTTAATAATTGAAAACCAGGGCCAGTGGGGAGTGAGGGTGTAGTGCTTTTAATTTTTAGTGCTGACTTATATAATTGCTTTAGTGAGCAAGTGCCAGGTAACTTAAGTGCAATGTGTTACAGGTAACTTAAATGCAAAAACGACAAACAGTAACTTTCTTTCATCCAAACTTCACAGCAGCTTAATATGTTGTCGTAAAGAGGCAGACCTGGTGTTAGCGGGCATTACCTGTACATTAACACCCTGCTGGAAACCATTCATTCACCAATCATCTGTTCTCTAAACCACAGTAATAAATCCATTGCAGTAACCTGTCGTTGCTTATAATTATTTACTTTTGGCTTCCTCAATCAGTGGTATATTTAAAAGGAATGTGGTTTTCTAATAAACAGTAAAGTTCTGCACGTATTTTTCCCAGTGATCAGCCTGTGACCATAATGGCATTTTCTAGTGAATAGCAAAAGGCTCTATGCTGTTAAAGCAATGTACATGAAATATCCTGTTAAGTATGCTTGCTTATTCATTGCTTCTCCCTATGGTTTGGTATTAAAAAGATCAGTATCAGGTATCAGAGAACAGCTTGCATTTTTCAGCCAGCATCAGAATGCTTTATGTTACTGGCTCTGTCAGGTTAGAAGGATAAAGCTTTGACTACAGTTCAGACTTCTGGGGTTCAATAAGTGGCCCAAGGGCCTGCTCGAGCTGACAGGAGAATGGAGACGGGAATGAAGCAGCTCTGTCTGCTTGTTTCTCTGGTGCTGAGCTGGGATGATGTGCTGGTGTGTTGTGGCCATTCCTTTCAGTCCTAGGGGAGACTAGAATTCAAAATGTCTGCTAACTATATGGGCAGCCTTGCATAACACCTCCATCTATGGGTCGAGTGAGGATGTTCCATGCACATGCCTTAAAGAATTTAGTAGGCTGTACAAAGTATTCCAGAGCACAAAGGTTATGGCCTCTTTCAGCAGTTAAAGCTCTAGCTTTGTATGAGCATGGTGAGTCTCTGGTATGCTTTTCCCCAGCAATACTCAGTTTACCACTAGCCAGCACTGGAAAACCTGACCAGCACAGTTAGAAACAAGCTTTGAGATTCACATGGAATAGCCAGGTTTGCCTACAAAAACAAAACAATTCACAAGTCCCAGACGTGCAAAAAATGCTGCATTGTTACTTGGTCAACATTAAATTTCTACAGCTAACAGAATTAATCACTTATACTTCCTTTACATATTTAATTCCTTCAAACGACGACACTTAACTAGAAAAGTTGCATTCCTTTTTAACAGCAAAATGCAGTTTGTTACTTCCCTGCCATCAACAGTGACGGTGAAGGCAATGTTATTTTTTTAATCCGCAGAAAAATATATATGTTATTAAAGGAATGTAACTAAAATATTTCATGGGCTGCTGATGTTAGTCTAGATTCTTTACATTTAACAATATTTTCTGTCATTCTTAGCACAGGTAAAAGAAGCGATACTGTAAACTGCAAAGGCAAGGCAGTCATAAATAGTTAAGTAAGTGTGTAACTAAGGGGGACCAGAAATAAGATGAAGATAAAAAGACCAGCCTGTTTCACTCTGCATTTTATATCTTTGTCAATAAATGCCAAAAAAGTAAAACACATTATTAAATCGTAGGGCCCAGTTTCTGGCAAGGACAATAATGGTGACTGTAGATAACAAGAGTGCCCCAGTAGATCATAGCTTGTGATTCTTGGACAGGTCTGGAAGTGCATCGTTAATAAGCTGTTTTTATTTTTAGAATACCTGCACTACCGTTGTCCAATGTTTCCTGTAGCCTGCATGAGCTGCAGTAAAAGCTTGTAAATTTTCAGACATATTGTTAACTGAAAGGCAGTCAACGTTTGTTAAATGTACAGCATAGTTTTAGACACAGACATGATATACTCATTGCCCTGTTTCTGTACTTAGACATATATATGGTCATTTGTGCAGTGGGTTAATACTAACTAGGAGTTGTTAATGAGCTTCTTTTTTGTAGTGTAGGGTTAGATTCCCTCAGCCCCTATTATACTGTGTGATGTAAGCAAGTCACTTTACCAGATCACTTGTGTCTAGTGTCCTTACCTAATTAACAAACAAATAAAATAAATAAAAATACATGAAGACTGTAAAGCTTTACATTTGCACTTTTCG
Source organism: Protopterus annectens (assembly GCF_019279795.1). Lineage (NCBI taxonomy): Eukaryota > Metazoa > Chordata > Ceratodontiformes > Protopteridae > Protopterus > Protopterus annectens. The sequence continues at coordinate 160,689,334 of NC_056731.1, forward strand.
TGATATTGTTCTTAGAAGTTACTAAAACTTTTTGCCTGCTGGGTCATGTTTAAGTAATTATATGAATGATGCAGAAGTGTTTGTTTTGTACTTTATTCAGATGCATGGAAAATGTTTTTGCAGATAAATATTTTTATACAGTTATCATCAAAACTGCTTCCAAACAGCAGTATCTGTGTTTTGTTTTGTTTTTTGCTGCCTGTCTATGGTTTACCTAAAGTTTGTAATTGCATTGCAGGAACACTTTGTAGAACACTAACATCAGTTGATCTCAGTATGGAATCATCAGTTTCCTTATGCAAGAAGAGTTTGGTTGGGTGTAGACAGGCAGTCACTGAAGTGATCTCCACAACCCTCATTGTTTTGTAATCTGACTCTACACCTGAAAAATAAAACTCCTACCTTTAAATGTATATATAGCACTAATCCTGTCTAGCTGGTATTATACAGACGAAAGACCAAAAGTGAAGTCAGAAATACTGTAATTATTGGGTGCAATAATTTACTAGTTGTGATTGCTTTATAGTACAATAGGCACCCCACAGATGTTAATTTCACAGTAGAGATCTGGAAGTCAAGCATGTGCTCATTTCACATGAGAAATCTAATATTCTCAAAGTGCCCATTAACACGCAGTCTGACTTTTTGCAAAAAATTGTGTTAAATGTATACCACTATGTATCTAATATTAACCAATTAAAAGGCTAAAATGAAATTCAGAACTACTGAAAATAATGGCTGAATTCAGTTACTACTCCCTGTGAATGCTTTACAGAACTCTAGGCATCCTACAGGTATTCACTTTGCAGGAGGCAGATCTATGAGTTTGAGAAATTATAGAAACAGTAGAAATGTAATGAAACAAAACAGGTATGATATGCATTATACACATCCCCTTAGCAGAGGTGATGAAGTTAACAGAGATGATCAGTACTATAACTGACCAGTCATAATCTCTTACTGTTTAAAATGGACATCTTGCCTTTCTTTGTTGTTTATGATCAGATTTGAGAGTTTCCAGCTGCCTTCCATAACTGATCCTAGTGCCTCACTGTAATATTTCACTTCTGAGTCTCATATCCCTTCATTCATGAGGGTGAAGTAAACAATGTAGTGATGTCTTTGGTGAGTGTGCACTTTACCCACCATCCTTCATTCAGAGTCTCTTTGCTAACCCACTCTCTTGACTGGCTTCTTTTATTGAATTGCCTGTTAAACATTTCATCTTATTTTACTTCCTTTGTATTTTTGAACTATAAATTAGCCTTCTTCCACCATAAGAAATTAACCTGGGTGATTTACATCCAAGTGACAGTAGAATTGTGTGTTCTTTTGGGATGAACATGGTCACTGATTACCTCAAGTATATTGTTCCCCAAAATGTTACTGTCACTGTTTAGAGTGACGCTTAGGTGTCACAAAAATGTCAGCTACGTATTTTGTTAAAGAAACAAACATTTAAATATTAACTGGAAAACCAAAGGCAATGCAGTGTGTCATTGCTAGGTAAGTTAGTAACAACTAAGCCCTACATTTCTGTCTTTGGTCTGTGCTGTATGTTTCAGTTACCTTGGCTATGTAGAAGGGTACTGTTAACTGTTCTGTTTCAGGGAGAACATAAACCAGTAGCTGCAGTATAAAGCAATTGTATTTTTACAGGAAATTACTGTTTACTGACAAAAAACAGAATGCAGTATATTCACACCTGTTCACAAGCTGAAAAAGCAACAAAAGTACAAACTGAAGTAAAATCCACAAAAGTTCAACGGCTTACAAAGTAACCCCGGTCTGTTCAGAACAACAAGATGCAAATTTCCAGAAAATGCTGTGTAATGGATAGGACCATTAAAAAAAAACTCTTTAATAAAAATTATTTAAAGTAAGATAAGCGCTTTCATTTTGTTTCACCACAAAAGTTCATCAGATAAAACTAAGGCTTTTATTTCACATTCCCACCTGTGCTTATGATATAATTTGCTGACCTTTGTCTAAGGAGCTCCCAAACATTTGGCATATGAAGACTAGAAACAGAATTCTAATGAAAGAGTACATACATGCTCCCTGCATAACTACTAGTTCATCCTTTATAATATGGAGCCCAGTCTTACATAGTGAAGGCTGTACGACTTCTACGGTGCATTTACTAGGCAGTTTTCCTTGTTTTTGTTTTAACAATGCTGCTGTTTTTAGAATGTTTGTCAGCATCAACACTGTACACATATGCATGGCTTCTGTGTAGGATTATCCACTTACACCAGAGATCACCTTCTGATACCCAGAACACCACGGTTACTGTTTGTTCTTGTGACAAGACACAACGTCGTCTGGATTTCTCTTTCAGTACAGCACCAAAACAAATAAATAAAATAAAATAAAGTAATAAGGCTGAAAAATATCACATCCATTGTAAAGGTCTATGTAGTAGGTGCAGGTGGGCTCCATATCAACCTCAGAGGATTGCAGTACTGACAAATGAATTACAGGAGTTGCTTCATGGCAATGGTACCTTAGAAGGAAGATAGAATCATGGAGTGGAGTTGCATGAGAAGAGACCAGGCTGGAATAAGGGAAATAGAAATGTTAAGGAGGTGAAGGAGGAATGGATGGATGAGACAGTGAAAGTGGAGGGTATATCACCAGGTACAGGAAACTGCTTAGTAAAGCTCTTAAATTAGTATAAAAATTGGGGAGCATCAGACAGTTATGATAGGAAGAAGAGCAAACATAATAAGAGAAAGAGACAATGGGACATGGCAGTAGAAGAATATAAAATCCTTGGAAAGGAAAGGATGGGTGGGACTAGCTATTTCTGTTAGAAAGTGGATTAAATGCTACATGGCAGCTAAGTAGGATGAGAAGGAAGGAAGGAAGTGAAGTATAGAGAGAAAAAAAAACAGGTAAATATCAGTCTCCATTAAAGTAGAGAGCCGAAGAAGAGAGCTAATGAATGCCTAGTGTGAACACGCGCACCCCTCAAATGCAGCCTGAATGGAGAATGGTCTAATTAAGAAAAGAATAAAAATTGGAGAGTCAAGAAAAGAGCAGCATTACCTGGAGATCTGAAGCAGACTGGAATACCATAACATTGATTCCTACAACTGAAATAATACTCTACAAATAATACTACGGTCTTTATTTAGTGGATGATACTGCTGTTCTACATAGTTGCTGTTTATTTTTCTTCCTGTTTTTCCTTACCATTATCTTTCCCTCTTTCTCTTTTCCTTAGCCCTAAATTACTGTGCATTCCCAGCATTTGTGACATGGCTACAGCTCCTTTTACTGCACAAAAATCAAACTCTTTGAAATTGATACTGGTAGTTTATGCTGCCCTGAAGACCCAAATGCAGTTATATGCATGTTTCACCACATAAAGGTTATTTTGAAGGCTATATTTTATGATCATCCTTAACTTGCTAAACACAAACACCTGAGCCAGCAGCAGAGATTTTTTTACTCTATTTCTTCCTCCTCCAGTATTATTACATTAGCTTGTACATGGTACTGGATTATATTTTTTTCCTCTAGTCCCTATAGTAATTTGGTCACCAGACATCTTTTGAATTTTATATTTTCCTATAGATTCACTTCCTTACTTAAATACATTTTGTTTCACTTTTTCCATTGTTCTATTTAACCATAGCCATCTTATTATATGAATTTATTTAGAATCCCAGCTGCCCGTACCAAGGCAGTCTCACTAATTTCTAAAATAACAAGTGTTATACCTTAATGGACAAACAAATTTACTACTAAGAAGACAGTAGTTCATAGCAATTGATTGTTTTTACTTGCACATACCTGGAATGGCTCTTCCCACTCTGTTCACCCTTTGCTATGCTCAGGCTCACTCCACTCCCCTAACATACCCCCATTCCCACTCCTAGGCTCCTGACCTTTATACCTAACTAGCCACTCCCCTAAGCCTCTCCCTCACACCAACCTCATTTCTATATTGCTATTCCTCTTCTCAATCTCTTCAGTCCACATCACCATCTACTTTCACGCACACCACCTTACTCACACAATATCCAAACTGTACTATCTTGTTAGGCTAATACCCCCTACCTAATCCCCCCACTCTAACCACAAGCTGCATAAAGTATAGTCAAACCTAAATCCCTACTCAATCCTGTAAATATACCTACTAAAACTTCACAACAATGCAGAAACACTTTGTCTGAGCAAAATGTGGCCCCTAACTTTTACATAGGGTTGCCAGCTGTCCGGTTTTTGACCGAACTGTCCGGTTTTCAGACAAATTGTCCAGTTAAAAAATTTAAACTCATGAAGTCCAGTTTTTTTTGTGCTGCCAGAGGAGAGGAGAAAGTAAATGTATCCAGCTCAAATGGGAGCGGTACGATACACTACTAGCTACTACACAACAATGAAATGCTTTTAACTTCAGTATTCCTGGTAGCTACATAGTTTAGACAGTACATACATTAACTTAAGTGGCAGTGATGTAATACAAATGGACAAATTTTATTTTCTGCTATACGGATTGTAGAGATATCACTGGAAGGCAGTACTCCACGGTGGGAAAACGGTATTTTTTTAGCTATCATTATCCTACCAACTACCAAGCAGTGACAAAAGAAATCTTATAGCAAGATTTAAAATGCTTAAGCACTCTGCCAACATTGCCCAGTGTTGCATTGTAGTACACTCAGACTGATTTTAGAACTTCACCATGCAGTGTAATACTGCTAGCAATTAACACGCCCTGATTTGTATTATCCTCATCTACTATGTTGAACCGTATTCCATGAAACAAATTGTGCATCTTGCTTTTTGGGCACTTGCAGTTACCCAACATTATTTTGCTTTTACTTAATTCTGTCATAAGGACCACATTGAAAAATAAAACTATCTCTTTGCCATGTTCAGAAAATGGCAAGTGTGCTAGCTGCATGTGATTTCTTTTCCTACGTGCATCTTTCTTAGATCTAGAGGCTTGAGTCATCTTTCATTCAGTCTTATTGCCATTTTACAACTGCATAGCGGTCAAGTCTGCATCTTCGTAAAGTGGTATGAGAGTGCATTGTTGTAGGAAGTTACCTGTTTTAACCCGCAACTTTGGCATGATATAGAAAAACATTAATGAAACTCTTTAAAGTATGTGTGCTTTTCTGAGATTATGACGTATACTTTGAAAGTAACATAAAACATGTCACCTGTTAGAAATCCATTCATCCACAACCCCTTTATCCCATTTTTTGCATATGTGACATGTAAAGAAAAAGAGTGGGAGGTCAGTCGGACCCAGTACAAGATCTTAAGTACTAGCATCTGAAATATCACACTAGGGGCAGTAACACTTAGCTCAATTGACCCCCACCCAATACAGGCGCAGCCAAGGACTGAAACTTCCTAATCCGAAGTACGAAACGGAAAATATGTTACATCTTAACAACTGAGTACCTGTCCCACGCCCCAGTACAAACAGTATTTGACAGAACTTTCAAAATGCAAGGGAATGTTAAGATCATCATTTCTGAATGAGCAGTAAAGTGATGATATTGACTTAAATGATCTTATGGGGTAAATCAAAACTTACAATTTTTTAATAGCAAAGATAACTGCTTACATTTTTTTTGGATTTTTTTAATCAGATTTACCACCATGTGCACAGGCTGCTAGCTCTTGACCTTTTATCTCCATGGATCATCCATAATTAGGTTTAGGAACATAGAAAATAAATAACTGGAGAAAAATGCACCATATTGACACTTTTCATCAACACTGGTACTTACATCTCAGCAGTCTAGCAGTGCAATTAGTGCCGCCTGTGTTCTTTTCTCCCCTTTAAGTACGGCTTAAGTCATCAAAGTGGGTGGTCCCATCAGCTGATGTCACTGTGATGTCACAAAATAGGTGGGGCATGTGTGGGAGAGGGGGTGGGAATGGGTGGAGTTGTGTGATGCGAGGGGCGTGACTTTAGTCCAGTTTTAGCCGCAAAGAAACCTGGCAACCCTACTTTTACATCAATAATACGCCTTGCCATCACCTCACACTTAACCTCTTGCCACTGCACTAGCCAGTCAAAATTTCAGACTAAATCCCCTACCTGCCCTACCCATTCACAAGATAAACCAGCCTTCTTAGTAATATCTCCTTCTATCAACAACTTCTCAAATCTTGACCTTGCCACATTCAAAGTAACCCCACAACAACTAAACAACCACATTTCCTCAAAATATAACACATCTATAATCAAATGCCCAAAAACTATAATCCAAATAGCATCCCAAGTCATACCTAATGGAGATGTGCACCCAAACCCTGGCCCTACAAACAGTAACAAGCCCCCTGCTACCAGACAAATAACATTCTATCCTCCCCCAGGGAAATCAAGAGATCTCCTTATACTCAGCATAAACATAAGGAGCATAATAAACAAAATCACTAAGATACATGCTACCCTGGCCCTCTACTCCCTCGACATAGTCCTCCTCACAGAGACCTGGCTAAAACCACTGACCAGTAATCATGACTTTGTTCCACCTGGTTACAATGTTCTTAGATAAGACAGAATATCCAAAAGAGGTGGAGGCATTACTCTCCTCTTCAGAAACAGCCTGACTATTGAATTGTTAGTCAACGAACAACCCAAGTTCAGTAATGCAGAAATTATGTTCACTAAGCTGAAAATCAACTAAAAAAACACTTGCATGTAATTGGTACCTATATACCCCTGAACAATAACATTAATGCAGTAGAATCCATTCTAGACTGGACATCCCAAACATTTCCCCAGGAAACAATCATTCTAGGTGATGTTAATATCGACTGGCCCTCCTGTAAATTGCTCCACCCCACTAACCATATTAACCTCAACACGGGTAGATAAAGCATCAAAAAAGGAGTCTGTTATAGACTGGATCCTTACTAGTAGACCATCTCAATCTTACCTCCCAGACACCCTCAGCGACCACCTTCTCACATTTATAATTAGACACCAAGTGAATCCATTAAAATCCTCCACCCACCAACAAATCCAGTACACAAAGAATTTCAAAACCCATGACTTCATATCTGCACTTAATCAATACAACTGGAAACCACTCTCATCTCTTCCCCTGGAAAGTGCCATAGACTGCATCAATAACACCTTTCTAAACATTCTAAATCATCTTGCCCCTATCAGAACTAAATCCAACTATGGCCCCTGGCTGACCACAGATACCCGTCTACTACTAAAACAAAGAAATAAACCATGGGACTCATGGCATCAAAATAAAACTCAAACTAATAGACAGGCATACCAGGAACTATGGAACAAAACCAAAAAAACAAATTAGGGCAAACAAAAGGAACCACTATATAGGCATTCAAACCAAACATTAAAAAAAAAAACACTAAAATTCTGAGCTGCTATTAATAAAAATCTTCAACCAAGAAAGACCAGTACTTCACCCCCAAACATTAACACCACCACCAATAATATTGTCACCCAGTTCAACTAACACACTTCACCAAAGCCATCCTAACCTTCACCAATAGTAGTTCACATCCAAACCTATTTTCCGTACCAGAAGACCAAAACCTCTTCTCTTTACAGCCTGTCCCAAATAGCACAATAAATAAATACCTAAATAGGCTTAAACCCACAACCCTGGCTGCTAACAAATTAAGTGCAGAATATCTGTGCAGCCAAAGCCATCTCTTACCCAGTCTCAGTGCTCATTAACCACTCTTTATCAGAGCAACGCATTCCTTCTCTGGAAAATTTCATGTATAATACCACCCCACAAAGGAGGTAACTCTGTGGAACTATCTAATTACCATCCAATTGCCATTGTCCCTCATCTAAAATTCTCAAAAAAATGTATACATTCCCAGATGATACAGTATCTCCTCACTAATAGCTGCTAACCAACACCCAGCACAGTTTCCATCCCAATCACAGTACTACCATAGCCCTTATTAGCTTTACCAACACAATAAGCCAACATTGAAACAATGACAAAATAGTATCCACTGTATTCCTAGATCTCTCCATGGCCTTTGATACTGTCTCCCATCGCAAACTCCTTTCTGCTGTCAGCCACTATACACTAGCGTGGTTTCAAGACTATCTAGCCAACCACCAACAAGCAGTAAAATGGCAAAACTCCCCTCCTACCTGTCACCCTTGGTGTCCCCCAAGGATCCATTCTTGGACCTCGTCTGCATATTCACCAACCAACTCCAAAAAGCAACCCGGCACGCTACTCTAGTCCAATAAGCCAATGGCTCCACTCTAATCTGCTCCGCCCCATCACTCCCTCAACTCCAGGAATTGACACGAGTCCTTTACTACTGTTGAAGCCTGGTTAGCCAACTCTCAACTAATACTTAACCCCAATAAAACACAGTTAATGATATTCTATCCCACTAGAGCCTTAGTCCCCATACCACCATTCACAATATTCTCAGCCAGTAACACCCATATCACACCTGTCCAACACACCAAACCTGTAGGGATTATCATAGATCACAACATGAAATTTGATATGTACTTTGCACAGACAATAAAGAAAGTCTATAAAAAACTCGGAACCCTGTATAGATGCAAAAAGTACCTCACCAATGACAGTAAAGCCACCATCGCAAGAACCCACCTACTATCCACACTCCTCTATGCCTCCCCTATACTCATCAACCTAAACAAAGCGGACTTTAACAAACTAAACACCTGCCACAGTAAAACAGCTAGGGAGGTTGGAGGCAAATCTAGCTATTTTAGTGTATGTTTCCTTTAATTTGGTAAGAAGAGATGACTGAAGGTTGGTAAGGACAGGTGTGGCATACAGAAGAGAGGGTAAGAGAAGAGACAGGGCAGGGGAGGGTTTGTTGGAGGGTGAAAGCAGTTTATGATTACGGTGTAGGAGACCAAGTTTTGGTGGGTTTTTTTATGCATTGTTTGATGTGAATGTTGAATCTGAGTTCATCATCAATAGTAACACTAAGTAATTTGGTATGGGATTCAGGTATGATGTTTGTTTTGTCAAGGGAAGTAATGGAGAAGGAGGATTTGAGATGTGCCATTGTTCTAGGGAGGAAAAATAGAAGTTTAGTTTTTTTGGGATTTAGTATTAGTTGGTTATCAGTGAGCCAGGTTTCGATGGACGTGAAAGTGTTTTGGGTAAGAGCAAGGAGTTCTGGGATGCTGTGGGCAGTGGCAATAAGGGTTGAGTCGTCGGCATATTGTAAAAGGGTAGACAGGTTAGTAGCAGAGCGTAATCTGTTAGTAAAAATGTTAAATAGGAGGGGACCCAGAATGGAGCCCTGGGGGACACCAGTGTTGACAGGCAGAAATGGGGAGGAGACAGTTTGCCAGCATATGGATTGTTGTCCATTAGATAAGTAACTACAGAACCAGTCAATGGAGGGGGTAGAGAGATGAATGTCAGACACTTTAAATATTAGTTTAGTGTGAGTGACAGTGTCCAAAACCTTTGAGAGATCAAGGAGTAAACTAGACACTAGAAGGCTGTTATCGCGGGCTTCTGCTATTGTTTGGGTGAATGATAGTAGAGCGGTAGATGTGCTGTGGTAGGTCTAAAGCCATGCTGAATTGGAGTTAGTAGATTGTTATCAATCAGGTGTTTAAGTAACTGTGTGGACACATTTTTAATAATTTTGGAAAGGGGAGAGTATAGCGATAAGACAGTAGTTGGAAGGGTCAGTGGAGTTTCCTCCTTTATGAAGGGGGATAGTATAAAATGATTTCCATGTATCAGGGACTAGAGCTTCAGTAATAGAACAATTTATAACAATAGAGATAGGGTAGGCAATAGAATTTGCAGCAATTTTAAGGAAATGAGGAGGCAATTTGTCAACTGAGGGAGAACAAGGTTTGAGTTTATTTAGTTTAGGGGAATAAAGGTGTAAAAGGGCTTCTTTAAGTATTTGGAGTAGGAGACATAGAATGATTGAGATCTAGATAAGCAATCTGCAGGAGTAGAACGAGCAAGGGTTATCTAGGTGGTATGCAGCTGTGCAGAATAAACTCTTTGTGAAAACAAAGAAAGAAAAATTATTAAAATTCAAGCACACTTTTTTTTACCATTTATTCTGTTATAATTACGCTGTCTTCTTGTAAAGTGGGCTTTCCTATTCTAAAATGTGTTGATTTTACTTTATTTACGTCACTGGACTTATATTAAGTTTAATAAACTGGTGTTTCTGTTTACTGTATGCTGAGTAACTGTCCAGTTACTTCCTGCTTCCATGTCATCCAGCCCTGCCTTCTGATGATGCAGTAGAAGGGAGAAACAGTTCTGTAGTCTGCTGGCACAATTTCTGTAGCCAGCAGCAGATTGTACTACAAAGTAAACACAATGCAGCACAATCAGTTACTCAGTCAGACAATAACTCTGTAAATAAACACAGCTGCATGTGAAAGTTAACAAAGGTAATATGGAACAGGATAAGATTCTTAGTGAGGTATATAGTGCTTGGCATACAGTGTACTAAAGCTGATGCAAAACTAATAAATCATTGTCTACCAATGGATCCATAGGTCATTTTAGGGAGAATACTACAGATGTGTGAATCACCTCAATGGCAGACCTACAGTGCAGTGAGTTTTCACCACCCTGCAAGGAATCAGTGCCAGAAAGAAACATTTGGAACAATTTGCACATCTGGGAAGATGAGGATGCAGTAAAGTGATCATTCCGTAGCAGACCACAATGCTGTCTCCCACCATTCAAGACTGCAGCATTCTAGTTTCTTAGTCTCGATCCTACCCGCATACCTTCCAGTTGTTTAGCAGTCTCCTAGGGAATGCCATATCAAAAGTTTTGCTCAACTACAGTTAGACCATGCATACCAGTCCTCCTTTATCAAGTTGTGCTGTAACTCAAGCCACTCAAACCTATGTTGACTATCGAACTTTTGGAAAGCTACTACTATTGAACTTTTGGAAAGCTACTAGACTTTTCCTCAGAATTATTTCCTCGACTTTACCTGTCAGTGCTGTGAGGTTAACAGGTCTGTAGTTCCTAGATTTTTCTCACTTTGACACTTTTACAAGTATACCACAGTTGCTGCCCTACAGTTCCCACGAATTGCCACAGTGATCATAGTTCTGTTAAAAGCCTTGGTCAGGGAATGAGCTTGCAGACTGGCCAGATTCTTTGGGGATCCCAGGAAACAGCCCAACGAAATGTGTATTTATCATCCCATAAGAAAGCCAGTTCCCTTTCAAGCTCTTCCTTCTCTGTCTGACATCTGTCCACTTCTTTCCTAACTCTTCTCTACTCTTTGATCAACATGGCATCCTCCATTTTCTTTCCGTAGTAAAAATCATTGTGAAATACTCAGTTAGTATGTCTGCCTTTTCCCATCTGCCTGGCCATGTCTGTTCCTCCCATCCTTCTTTCTCTTGTGTCAAAAAAGAAGTTGTACCCCCTTATAGCCCCATCTGTAAACTCCTGTTCAGCTTGTGCCTTTACTGCCCTTACCTTCTTTGTTAACCGTCCTTTTGCCTGCATGGACTATATGTCTTCTTTATTACATTTTTCAGCAGTTACATAACATCAGTAGATTTTATCTAGTAGTCTCTTCCACCTTTTCTCCCTGCCTGTGCAGCTAGTGATCTAAATGTGTGGAAGACACTGAATCCTTCCACTGCTGGAGTACTTTCTAAGGATTTAAACAATGTCTCATTAATGGCACAGATGTCTATATTCTCCAGCATGAGGAGAGCTTGTAAGGTGTGGAGTTTTCTTGTTTAGGTTCCTAGCATCGAGCAATGTCACCTTTAGGTTTCTTTGGCTTTTATTTGCTAAGTTAGTAGGTTTGTCAATTTGGCATTGCCTAAAAAAAAAAAATCTCTAAGGAGGTCCCGTATTCAGAAGCCTAAGTGAGACAGATGCAACCATCCTTTGCAAAGCAAAATAGTTTGTTAATCATGTCCTCCCATGCTGACAAATATTGAATCTCCCTGGAAAGACACTAAAAACTAAGGCATTGAAGTCATTCATCTTTTGCTCATACTATGGCATCATCCTTGGTGAAGGTAGAATGTTGCTCAATGCAAGGCACATACCTGTTAGAGACATATTCAGAGAGAGATTGACAATATCTCTATTCACATAGTCCAGGAAAGTATGCCTCAGGTCATCAATGCCCACATGGACTGTCATAGAATCATACTGGTACCTGTGTAATGACCTTGAATGCATGCATACATTGGCAAATCCTTGCTTCAGATAACCAAACATCCATTATCTTCTCCTTGTTCAGATTGCTGAGTTGGCAGTCTGTGTGTTGTACAATGGTGTCTCCTATGGCAAGAGTCCTGGGTAATGTGTTTGCTTGCCTTATGGCCTTTGCTCTTGGGGCTCCAGTGGGTGTAAGCGTATGTGTGGTGTTTGGCGTTGATTTTTATGAGTGCTATAGATAATGCTGAGGCTGGGCATTGCTGTTTATAGGATTAGGAGATCTTTGTGGTGTGGGAAGATTGCTTTTTAGTGATTGCTTAAGTTGGTCTATGTGTGCGGTGGACACTATATGTGGTGAACATAGTGTGTGTGTTCTTGACAACCTTATTTGTATGTGAGATTTTTTGACTCCACTGAAATTGTGCATGTGCATCTATCAAATATTGTTTTTGTTTCTTTAAGTATTAAATAGTTACCTACGAACATGAGACAATTGCTACTTTGTCTCAGGGGACCCATACCTACCAAGCTGCTGCACAGACATTTAAAAATTGCGTATCCATGTTGTCCAGACCTGTATTTGCCTGTGCCGCTGTAGGTTGTGGAGTTGGCTATAGGTAGGTCTCCTTGGGTGGTGTCTGGGGTTTGACATTAGACTAAGTTAGATTGTGCCAAGATTTGATAGTAGTTCTGCGTAATGTGCAGATTAGCTACTCTAAGCTTGTCTCCACTCAATGACTTTATTTTAGTCACACCAAGTAACAGGTTTAAGTTTTAAGGGGCATTTTATAGGTAAAGTGTTTTTTTTCTGGGCATTTGTGTCTGCACAAGGCACTGCTGTCCTATTGATGTAATAACACCAAGAAAGATTGCTTGCAAGTTTAATGCTACAACAAAATAACTTCAACAAACTGCACTGACAAGGCAATTTCAAGTATTAGGGACCTTTAGAATAATTTAAATGCAAAATCAACAAGTAAAGCAGCAGCACCCTAAACAGATAACTGAAGTCCAATCAGTAAAATAAATTGTTTTATCTGCCAAGGATGGAGCAGGATTAACTCAGGACCCTCTGAGTGTGGCAAGTGTGTCAGGTGTTGGGAGCTCTGTGAAAATGAACAAAAGATGTACATTTCCTTCTAAGACTTTTGCATATTTTGCTGTGTGTGTTTGACTAGGAGGGAGACAATCTACATTTGTTTGAAAATTCACTGCAGCCCATGGTTGTACTACTCTTCTAGTAGGTTTAGCTTCATTATATCTAGCTGCTGCATGGTTTGGTACTTCTTGTATTTCTGTGGAAGGTATATCAGAATCAGTAGCAGAGTCAAACTCCTGCAGGTTGACTTGCAGAGGCTGGCCACTGATATTCCCCTTCATTAATAATAATTGGAAATTGGATAATAATGTGCTTTAGTTTAACCAACGAGCTAGTTTTTGATGACAAACTTATCAGGAAGTCTTTTTAATTTCCCCATGTTTACCATTTTGCTCCATATTTATGTCTGTCATACAATTGTTTCCCTTTAATAGCTATACTCATTAACATTTGGTCTATAGGTATTATGGTGAGGACTGAATGACATTGTTGACGGAGTCTAGTGCTATAACCTGACACAGAGGAGTGTGTGGAAGTGCTGGATGTAAATTGGGCTGCATTTGGGGAAGTGGTAGTTATTTCTGCAAAACTCAACTCCACCTCTCAGAGAGGGAGAACTATCAGCTTCTTGAGGCATAGGTGGGTCATAAGGTGGAGGGGGTACAGAAAATAATGGAGTCCAGTAATCATCAGATGATTCTGACTGTGTGACTGATAATTTTTCTGACTGTCTTAATGGATACATACCCCAGGACTCAGACTTCTCATCTGCACATTTTTGTAATGTATTTATTAGCTGCCTGCAGCTGTGACTTTAACCTAGCTGACTTATATTTTAAGCTTCTAACTACAGATCCCTTTCCTTGTTTTTAGATTCTTCTTGACAGCCATTAAAAGCTGACCAACAAGAGACCAGTACATTATTACCTTTTGGCTTCAGTTTATTTTTTAGACTTTCGAAAATTTTCTTAACAAAAGTACTTTTTTGCATAAACTGTAAAGTGCTATAATTTTTTATAATATTATAATTTTTTTGTGATCTCAGACCATTTTACCAAATAATTACAACTGTCTGTACCATGCTTATATGCCTGCCTGGAGTCCCATAACTCCAAGTGTATTAAAACCCATTCTCATACCAAAGGGTTATGTCTGATATATCTGTGACTATAATTTGGATCACTAACATTCTCAGTGAAGGAATCCTCTGTTACTTTTCTTTATATTTGATTACAGCCCACTCTAACTCCTGAGTAGGATAGTCTGTCCTTCTGACAGGGATTCTTTATCCTTGTATATATCAGTCACACCTCACTAGCACAGAGTTTTACATAGAGCTATAAAGAAAACAACAAAGCACAGTACAACCACCACTGCAGGCAGCATAAAAATTCAAGGAGACTAAATAAGACTGTATTTAATAAATATCAGGATAAGCACTTTCACATAAAAACGCTTCATCAGGTCCTCAGTATACACAAACCAACAAGTACATTTAAAAAGCACATTCAAAAAGAAATTACCCTGTCAAACAGCTTGGCCAACTAGTGATGTAATGGTCTCGATTTCAATGCTGGCTTTAAAGGAACATTGTAATTTAAGTCTGGTGCTCTATGTGCCAGTAATGTGGCAATCCACCTCATCTCCACACATTCTGTTCCGTTGACTATGTCCCCACCTCTGGCAGACTCTGGTCTTACCTCTTTCACAGTGAACTTAGAAGAATGTCCACTATGATCTTTAACATGTTTAGAAAGGATGCTTAAACAACTCGTTCTCCTTATATCCCATACATGCTGCAGGACACGATCCTTCAATTTCTGATTAGTTTTACCCACATAGTATGACTCACAGTCTGTGCTGCTTGCCATGATGGTTGTACTGTGCTTTGTTGTTTTCTTTATACATTTATTTGGCACAGTTAGACCTTTAGTCATTGGTGTTGGTTTGGTTTACATACTTCTCTTGGTGCCTTTACTACAACCCATGGCTGACAGCAGCACTATGGCTCTGGATGGTCGAGCATCTGGGAAATTACAACAGCAATATCATTTTGAACGGTTGGTTTATGTTGTGAATAACCTTTTACTTACAATGGTGTTTTGTTACACACTGTGCGAGAGGATGCTGGTGAGGTGGAAGCTTTTAATACTTTGCTTAAGGAGCTGGAGAATATTCTTTATAAACTGAAAAGAGCTCAGTGGCAGCATCTACACTTTGAGGCATGCCTTCATTATAAAGTTGTACTTCGGGGACTTAGAGTTTTGCGGATGCCCACATATGGGGATACTTTCCCCGAGCTACTGAGTAAGTGGCAAAGTCTCAATTTGGAACTGAGTTTTAATTATTTGTGTTTAATGAACAATTTCTTTGCACCTATGGAGCAGGAACTTGTTGAAACTGCTACTAGGTTGCAAGAGACCTTGTTTGTTAGATTTAATGGTGAGCCATATGTGGACAAAATTGAGAATCTTTTTATAAATCTTGCTTTTTATGATGAGCGTTTGTCTCTCCTGAAGAAGAAACTTGAGAGACATATGAAGGATTTTAGAGATGGCCATATTTTTGTATGGCCACACTCTGTTACTAGACAAGTAACTGTGGATAAAGATATTTTACTATCTAGTACTGATCCAGTCAGGGAAGTGACTGATACAAGTGAAGCAATGTACAGAAAACCAGTGGCAAACCAAGAATAAATCCACGACCTTAAAGAAAGGAACCGGAACTCTGTTAAAGTCCAAAAAGGTGTAGTTTTAATTCAGAAATATTCCAATATCAAAAGTCACAGAAAAATCGCACAAGCGCTTTCGCTCAGGCAGTCCTGAGCTTTATCAAGTAAAAACAAGTTACAATGTGTTGTCACGCCTATTAAATACCTTGGCAATTATACAAGTTAATTGATAAAATCTGGTGCTGAAGTGCTTTGAAAATTTAAAGCTGTATGTTAAAAACTGATTAACATTACAGCAATTCAAAAATAGAAATAAAATATTTACAAAGTCATGTACACATATAGGAATGAAATAACCATAAAAACATTTAAAATACCGCTGCCTAGGTTTCTAAAAATACAGATTTAAGTCTCATTAGGGTTTAAGAAAAGATGTTTGAAAGTGTTTGGACTAATAATAAATTAATGGGAAATATTCATTCTACACTGTAAAAAAGTGTAGTTGGATGTGCATTGGATATTCTTAGTGCCCTCCTACGTAGAATTTCAGTGTTGAATTTGTTTTGTTGGTTGGAGCTTTGGAGTCGTGGATGTTCAATAATTTAGTGTGCTGTGTAGAGACGTGGTTATATGGAAGGGGCTCAAACACAAGAATTATAACCTAGCCCTCCTGAGCTTAAGGACCGGTTTAATGCTAATCATCCCATTCAAACCTGGTGGCTTCCCTGCGTTCATTCTCAGCTGCCATAATAATTCACGCTAGCCCAAGGTGGATTCCCAGTCACCACCCCTTGCATCTGGTTCAACTTGTTCCAGGACTAGGAACTGGATTTTAGGTTCTGGGCAAGAGAGTGAATGTTTGTAGAAGGCATTGGTTTCCTTCTTCTTGGTCATGTCATAAAGATGTTCATAAATTCGTTTTCTTAATTCCCTCTCTGTTTTGCCCACGTAGAAACTTTGACAGTTGGTGCACATCCCTAAATATACCACCCCTCTGGTGGCACAAGTGTAAAATCCGGTAGGGTGTATCTTGTAGTTTCTGGACGGGAGGTAGGGTGCTATCTCTTTGGATATGGCATGACACTGTGCGCAGGCGCCACATTTGAATGTGCCCAGCCTTGGTTGTTTTACCTTCATCTTGTTCCCTTGATTTCTTTCAAATATTTCCTTTAAGTTAGCACCTCTTTTACGAACAAAGCTAGGTTTAGGTGGTATGTAATCCTTTAATTCTTCAAAGAGGGTTAGAACTGGCCAATGGTGTAAAATCGTTTCTTCCAATTCGTGGGAATTTGATGAATAAGTGTGTGCAAAACTGTTAGTGTGAACAGTATCTTTGTTTTGTGTATTGTTGGGCACTAGTTCAAATCCCCCCCCTAATATTGGTTTGTAAAGGCAGTGTCGTGCAGATTTTACCTCTGCTGCTAGGGTTGAAAATAATTCCAAGGGGTAACCTCTCTCCAAAAAAAGGCTTTTTAAAAATTCCACCTCAGATTCAAAATCTTCCTGCGTACTGCATATTCTACTTGCTCTAATGAGCTGCCCCTTAATAATCCCCCTCTTTTGGTATGGTGGGTGGGCACTTTCGAAGTGTAGAAAGGAGTTGGAGAATGTGGCCTTACGATGTAGCTTAGAATGGAAGGTTTTCTGGTCGTAGTCCTTGTAGAGGGTGATGTCTAAATAATGAAGCTCTTCTTGATCCACTCTGTGTGTGAATTGTAAAAAATTCGTAGTTGAATTGATGTAAGTAAAGAATTCGGATAGGTTCTCCTCAGTGCCAGACCATAAAATACAGATGTCGTCCAAATAACGTCTGTAAAAAAGAATGTGATCTTCCCATGGAGGTATCAAAACAAATGTGTGTTCCCACATGTGCAATACTACATTTGCATAAAAAGATGCACAAGATGCCCCCATGGCTACACCCTTGCGTTGCCGGTACAGTTCACCGTTGAAAAAGATGAAGTTATTGGACAGAACCATTTCCATCATCTCGGTAAGCAAATTTGACATTTTGTTGCTGAGAGTGGTTTTCTGGCCGAGGAATTGAGCAAACCATTCCAAACCTTCTTGGTGAGGGATACTAGAAAAAAGATCTTTGATGTCCACTGTGACCATTAGGATGCCTGGTGAAAAGCAAGAGGTGGGGATGTCCCGAAGAAAGTGCCAGGAATCCTTGCAGACATGGGACAATAAAGAAGTATATTCTTTAGTGATGTAGTCAATAAATTTTCCCAAAGGCTCAGTCACTCCCCCTGCTCCTGATACAATCGGTCTGAATTGTAGTGGGTGAATTCCTTTGTGGGTTTTAGGTATCCCAAAGATGACTGGTATTTTGGGTTTTTCCACGTGAAGGTAATTGTAGACCTTTTCATTAATGGCCTGTTGTAATAAGAGGTCAGTAAGATAATAGTTGATCTCAGCAAAGGCGATGTTGATCTCGTTCCGTGAAACCATCTCATACTGTTCATCATCTTGTAACATGGTGTGCATGTAAGCTTCATAATCCTCTGAAAACATAAGGACAATTCCTCCTCCTTTATCAGGTTTCATGACCCTGATTTTTTCTTCATGTAGATGTTTTATGAAGTTCATTTCTTGTTCTGAAAAGTTTGGATGAAGTAAAATTTCTTGATTATTATATACTTTCCTAAAGTCATTTTCCACTAATTTTTCAAAAAACAGGATTATTGGGTGCAGTGGAGGGTTAAAGAGACTTGTACGCGTTGGGCCTGTTACATTAAGTGTTTGACCTTTAAAAATTAGATTCAAATTTAAAGCTCTGGTAAACATTTTTAAATCTATCAAAGCTTGCGTTAAATTCATAGGTTTAGTTGGGACAAAATGTAGCCCTCGGGTGAAAACATCAAAAGCGTTTTTGGGAAGGTTTATGTCTGTGTAATTGTATATGGCAAAGTTGTTTCTCCTTGAGATAGTGCAGTTACCCTCAATGTTAGTGGGATGTTGGCTATATAAACCCAGGTTTGGGGCTTGGTCAGTTTGATAATAATTCAGGGGTGTTAAAGTAGTTGGTGTGTGGTGGTTTGTCAATGAACAAAATTCCAAGACCTCGGTGCCTGCCTTTGTCTTTGTCCCCAAACCCCGGTCTGGCCGGGGTTTTGTTGAAAATCCTGATTATTGGTGCCCTTTCTGTTCTTCTCCGCTAACCTTTCGCTTCTTCTAGGGGGTTCCTCTTGTCTGTCATGTATGTCACTAGCCCTATCTAAGTTTGTGGTGTTGGTTTTGGAAGAAGTTCTGTTGTAACCATTAGGACTAGGGTAGGCTAAGCCGTCCCTGTATTCAGTCAGATCACGTTCTAATTTTCTTAATTTTCTGTTAAGGATCTTGTCACAGAAAACATCAACATTGTCAAAAACTTTGTCATAACTTGGTTTAAAGGCACTAAAATCAGTGCTAGATGTTAAATTGTTATTTAAAGTGTCTAGTTCATTCATTAATGTTTGTACTTTCAATTCATATTCTCCCACCATCACATGTAACATCTCTAATCCAGCTTTATCAAAGATTTCACATAAATTAAAATAGTAATCAGTACCGTACTGGACATTGTTTGGAAACTTAAAAAAGCGTAACCCTTTCGGGACGCGCTTCACTCTCAAACATTCATTCAAGTAATCTATCTCTAACTGTGTACTCCTTAAGGAGTATAGTTTGTCCTTGAATAAGTCCATGTTCTGATCAAAGTTTGAAAAATTATTTAAATTATTACTACCTTTAGAAAAGGTGAAACGTTGACCAGCCCATTTTGTGAAGTTTACATCCTTGTTTCTGTGCTTCAAAGTCGGATTGTTAATTCCGTTGGTCCCTGGATGTGTGCTAGTTTCTGAAGCTCTACTGGCTTCGTGGCGGCGAGCAAAGTTATTTCTTTTGGATCCAGCGCCAGACATGTCCGTAGAGGATAATGTGGAACTTGTACCCTCTTCCGGGTCCGCAATAACCGGTAATCCAAAGTTATTTTGTAGTGCTTGCTGCTGGTTGCAAGCTAACCCTGGTGAAACAGCGGCGGTTGGCTTCAACAAGTTAGTGAGTTCTTTAAGTGCAACCAATACTTGGTTGAACTCCGCTCTGCTCACCGGAAGGTCGTTTGTAGTGATCTGTAAAATTTCAGGAGTATCTCCTGGGTTGAAGGTTTCCTCTCCGTTGGCCATGGCAGACGAACACAAGTGAAGCAATGTACAGAAAACCAGTGGCAAACCAAGAATAAATCCACGACCTTAAAGAAAGGAACCGGAACTCTGTTAAAGTCCAAAAAGGTGTAGTTTTAATTCAGAAATATTCCAATATCAAAAGTCACAGAAAAATCGCACAAGCGCTTTCGCTCAGGCAGTCCTGAGCTTTATCAAGTAAAAACAAGTTACAATGTGTTGTCACGCCTATTAAATACCTTGGCAATTATACAAGTTAATTGATAAAATCTGGTGCTGAAGTGCTTTGAAAATTTAAAGCTGTATGTTAAAAACTGATTAACATTACAGCAATTCAAAAATAGAAATAAAATATTTACAAAGTCATGTACACATATAGGAATGAAATAACCATAAAAAACATTTAAAATACCGGCTGCCTAGGTTTCTAAAAATACAGATTTAAGTCTCATTAGGGTTTAAGAAAAGATGTTTGAAAGTGTTTGGACTAATAATAAATTAATGGGAAATATTCATTCTACACTGTAAAAAAGTGTAGTTGGATGTGCATTGGATATTCTTAGTGCCCTCCTACGTAGAATTTCAGTGTTGAATTTGTTTTGTTGGTTGGAGCTTTGGAGTCGTGGATGTTCAATAATTTAGTGTGTTGTGTAGAGACGTGGTTATATGGAAGGGGCTCAAACACAAGAATTATAACCTGGCCCTCCTGAGCTTAAGGACCGGTTTAATGCTAATCATCCCATTCAAACCTGGTGGCTTCCCTGCGTTCAGTCTCAGCTGCCATAATAATTCACGATAGCCCAAGGTGGATTCCCAGTCACCACCCCTTGCATCTGGTTCAACTTGTTCCAGGACTAGGAACTGGATTTTAGGTTCTGGGCAAGAGAGTGAATGTTTGTAGAAGGCATTGGTTTCCTTCTTCTTGGTCATGTCATAAAGATGTTCATAAATTCGTTTTCTTAATTCCCTCTCTGTTTTGCCCACATAGAAATGTTAACAGTTGGTGCACATCCCTAAATATACCACCCCTCTGGTGGCACAAGTGTAAAATCTGGTAGGGTGTATCTTGTAGTTTCTGGACGGGAGGTAGGGTGCTATCTCTTTGGATATGGCATGACACTGTGCGCAGGCGCCACATTTGAATGTGCCCAGCCTTGGTTGTTTTACCTTCATCTTGTTCCCTTGATTTCTTTCAAATATTTCCTTTAAGTTAGCACCTCTTTTACGAACAAAGCTAGGTTTAGGTGGTATGTAATCCTTTAATTCTTCAAAGAGGGTTAGAACTGGCCAATGGTGTAAAATCGTTTCTTCCAATTCGTGGGAATTTGATGAATAAGTGTGTGCAAAACTGTTAGTGTGAACAGTATCTTTGTTTTGTGTATTGTTGGGCACTAGTTCAAATCCCCCCCCCCTAATATTGGTTTGTAAAGGGAGTGTCGTGCAGATTTTACCTCTGCTGCTAGGGTTGAAAATAATTCCAAGGGGTAACCTCTCTCCAAAAAAAGGCTTTATAAAAATTCCACCTCAGATTCAAAATCTTCCTGCGTAGGAACTGATACAGTTGAAGTTGCTGCAATGAAAGAGATGGGAGATCGACCAAAGTTAGGGTCTTCTGGAAAGGCAGGAGCTCCTAATCATGAAGGGGCAGTAATGACTGGTAGCAGCAGTATACAAGTTCATACCACTGATGGACAAGGAGGGGCTAGACCCAAACAAACCTTGAATGGGTCCTTTACTTCTGCAACTTCTTCTTCTTTTTTGCCATCGGCACTTCCAAATTTACCAGTTCCCTTCAAGCTGCTGATGAACCAATCAGCGACACGATCTGTGAGCAGAAGACGCAAAAGGCGGTGGCCGTCCCTCGAGCAGAAGGGGATAGGAGCCTGGCAGAAGCAACAAAAATTCTGATAGTGAATATTTCTTTGACTATTTTAACAGAGGCTCAACAACATGTACTTGAACGAGGACTCTTGTTTGTACCAGCAAGATCAGCACAGGTTAGTGATGTGCTAATAGACTTACTCAAATTTGCCAGGGATGTTGCACTTAAAACTAAACTATATTTCATGGGAATTCTCAGCCCCTTGATGTGGGTCTGAGGAAGCCTAGATTTTTAAACCCCAGCTTCCACCTACACTTGAGACCTTTGTCAAGGTCTGCGAGAAACATATTTATGGTGCATTTACATGTCCAGGTAGCAGAAAATGTTATAATTTCACTGAAGGAGACTATATGGCTTTAGAACAGCTTAAATTGAATCTGGATATTTGTATACGTCCCGCCAATAAGGGCAGGGTGATTTTAGTAATGGATATTACTGAATATTTATCTAGTATGAAGGAACTTTTGAGTCAACGGGATACCTGTTTACCCATTACTAGATATGCGATTAATGGTTTTATTAGCAATATGCATGTTTTTTATGTCAGATACAATAACTATGGAAATGTATGACTTCATGATGGTTGAACATCCATTGAGTCCATCATTCAATGGCCTACCAAAGATACATAAGGCCAGATTTAAACTACCCATGAGGCCAATTGTGACTGGCAAAGGTTGGACCACTGAACCCCTCTCAATGTTTGGTGAACATGAACTAAAACCTTATTTGACAAAGGCGCTGGTGGTCTTGAGAGACACAGAAGACTTTATAGTATGTTTTGGTGAATCTGCTCGTGGACTGGACTTGAATGATGGGACTTATATACTAGTAACATTAGATATTAATACGCTATTTGCAATTATACCAAATTTGTTTGGGGTTGACTCAATTAGAAGTTTTTTAAATAGAGTTACTGCTTTAACACATCAGTGGATTGAGCTTATTTCTGCTTTACTTGATCTAATATTGAAATACAACATGTTTATATTTGATGGTACTTATTATTTGCAGGCACAGGGTGTTGCCATGGGTACACCCTATGCCAATAGTTATGCAAATTTAGTACTAGCGAATTGGGAGTCCAATGTGATTTTTTCTGAACGTTTTTGTAGATCACATTTGATTTTATATAAGCGCTTTGTAGATGGTATTTTTATTTTGTGGATGGGAACAGTTGTTTTGTTACAGAATTTTGTCAACTATTTAGAGGGCAGCAGTACATGCTTTAGATTTTCTATGCATACTTCTAAATCCAGCATAGATTTTCTTGACACAACCATTTCCATTAATGTCACAGAAGGGTTGATTCTTTAATGTATAGGAAGGAATGCAGGAAGAATAACTTGTTTGATAGGACAAGTATGCATCCCAAGAGGGTTTTTGGAAATGTTATGAAAGGGCAATTCCTGCGTACATCTAGGTTGCACACACAGGAGGATGATTATGTACGAGCCAGGGATAGATTGGTGAATGAACTATCAGACAGGGGATATCATAAAAGGGAAATAGCGCAGAGAGTAGAGGAGGTGGATAGTCTAAGGGATACAGTGGGTACCTCCTTTTTGAATAGGGACGTGACGTCATCGCATCCTAAGGTGAATAAGATCTACATCTAGTTTTTGTTTGAAATACAGTAGTAATATTAACTTAGTTTGTGATATTGTCAAACAGAATTGGGCTATACTGCATTCTGATGACACCATCTTCAAGGTGGTAGGTGAAGCCCCTAGATTTGCTTACAAAAATAATCTGACACTGAAAAGGGAACTATGTTATAGACCCTTTAGGAAATCCTATAGTTTACCCCTGAGGTTTGGGACGTTTCCATGTAGGTCTTGCAAAGCCTGTAAATATATGTCCCAAACTAATGCATTTGCACATCCTATAACTGGTAAAGACTATGTTTTTAGGGTACATGCTTACTGCAGGACAGCTAACTTAGTGTACCTTGCAACTTGTAATGACTGTGAGTCATACTATGTGGGTAAAACTAATCAGAAAATGAAGGATCGTGTCCTGCAGCATGTAGGGGATATAAGGAGAATGAGTTGTTTAAGTGCCCTTTTTAAACATGTTAAAGATCATAGTGGACATTATTTTAAGTTCACTGTGATAGAGGTAATACCAGAGTCTGCCAGAGGTGGGGACATAGTCAACAGAACAGAATGTGTGGAGATGAGGTGGATTGCCACATTACAGGCACATAGAACACCAGGCTTAAATTACAATGTTCCTTTAAAGCGAGCATTGAAATTGAGACCATTACATCACTAATTGGCCCAGCTGTTTCATAGGGTGATTTATTTTTGAATGTGATTTTTAAATGTACTTGTTGGTTTGTGTATACTGATGATCTGATGAAGCATTTTTATGTGAAAGCGCTTATCCTGATTTTTATTAAATACAGTCTTATTTAGTCTCCTTGAATTTTTATGCTGCTTGCCGTGGTGATTGTAATGTGCTTTGTTGTTTTCTTTATACATTTATTTGGCACAGTTAGACCTTTAGTCGTTGGTGTTGGTTTGGTTTGGTTTACAAATTTTACATTGAACTGTTAGTATAACAGATTAGGCAGGCATGCAGTTTCCTTGATTCATACAATTTACCCACTCACATGCAGTCAGAATTAATGAAAGTTTTAGTAAAGCTTACCTGTGGAGACTTTAGATTCTCCTGAGATTTAAAAAATGTGTTTGGTAGACCAGAAACTTGCTTGACAGAAAACCTGTTTTTCTTGTGGGCCCACTGGCAGTTTCTGATGCAGCAGCACAGAAGCATCTCTGAATTCTTAGTAAGCATGGCACCATAGGTTCATAGGAGATTACTAGGCTAACAGCTTAAGAGGCCTTACAAACCTAGACATTATTAACCAAATTTTACCCAATTTTCAATCCCTAAGGGCTAGAGGATGGCTTAGGTTTGTGCCTATGCCTTTGAATATTTTACACACTGCCCCTGCCCAAAAGGGACATGGGCAATGCCCCAGGAGTGAATTTACGATACCGCATCAATTGAGCCAAACTGTGTTTGAAGAAACTGTTAAGGTACCAAATATCTTTCACAAGAGTCAGTTAAGCAGAGAATAACAATCACCTTTATTGCACAGAAAGACACTTACTTGAGAAACTAGGAAATCAAGGTCCTGTCTCCCCGAACTACAGAAATCATTTTTCTTTATAACTTTTTTATTAAACAATTATAGAACAGCCCCTGACCAATTGAAAATGAACACTACAGCATTAATTTTGCTAACTAAGATCTCCTGACTGTTTATGACATTCCATATTAGGCACAAGTTCCGAATTACATGATAGAACTTTCTACTCAGAAGAAATTGTATACTTTTCTAAGCCTGTCAGCACTTAATAATATTAGAAAGGAAACAAATCAACAGATACATACTGAAGAACATTCAGGATTTCATTCTGCTTATGAAAGCATATTAGAAATGAAATGCACGCAGTAACATTTTCCATTTGTGGTCAAATTGGGCATTGGCAAAATGAATGTCTGCTAGCTGGACAGCAAGCAAATTCACTATGTGCTCAAATACCACAGCAGCCTGAAAGAAACCCTCCTGTAATCAGTGGCAGATTTAGGCCTGGGCGCGCGCTGGCCCATTTTAAAACTTTTTTTTTCCAGAAAGCAGAAAAATAGTCTTGTGGGTGCATCTTTTCCACACAATCCTGTGATGTCATCTTGTCATGAAACACAGCTAACACACAATGGAAATGCAATTGGAAGTTGCAGTCAGATGATTGTTTTTATAACGATCCTCCTCCAATTGCATTTCCATTGTAGTTAGGCACGTAATGTTGGTCAGCTGTGATTGTATCATTACCGGAGAGTCTACTTTTCAACTAAGTACCAGGAAACAACTATCTGTTCTGCTAAGGTAATGTGCTAGTTTTTTTATTTATTGAAGCATACACTTGGCGCCAAAGAAAATTACTAATATGCCCAGTGCCGTAAGAAAGTTACAAACATCGATAAGCATGTATTAGTCTCTGGTAAAGAAGTTAGGTTTCATACCATTGCTATGCAGATATTCGTGGGACACCACCTCCTGAGAGCTTTGCTAGATGTTCATCGTGTTACACTGCTGCAGTCATTACACTTGGGTTATCCTGCCGTCAGGCGGTCCCACAGTCGGCCAGAGTTCCAAAGTCTTGGTCCGGTGTCGGTTGCTGTCACCTCCTCCCTGACATCAGTGCAACAGGGGTATATAAGATGCAGCCGACGCCATTTTCTTCAGTCTTTCTTGCCGCGTGGTGCCCGAAGCAGAAGCAGTTCGCAAGTACCGGTCGGCCGACTCCTGAGATTTTCTTTCTGAATCCAGAACCAAAGTCTTCTAAAAGAGCTAAGTACCCCATTGGGGAAACTTTTTCTTGCCTCAGACCGATGTCAGTAAAAGTTAATAACTGTATTTCTTGTGGGAAGCAAATACCTCATAAGGATTTCCACTCCGATTGTATTCCATGCCTATGCCTAGGTCCTGACCACGACGTCACTGGTTGTCAGTTTTGTGCTAGGTTTAACAAGCACACTATTAAACGTTGGTTTGATTTTGCCTGACATTACTTTGGTAGAAAATTCAATTACACCATGTGGTCAGAAATTCTGACGACTGCAATGCATAAAAAGTGCAAGAACAAAGACAGGCATCCGAGGCCCAAAACTGACGACGAGGCCTCTTCTAGGCCAGTCGCCGGTTCTCCGGTTTTCAGCGAGGCACCTACGCAGCCCCTGACGACCACTTCCACAGAACCACAGACCGCCTCCAACTCCCATGTGGAGCTGGCTGGGCCTTCGGATGCACTAGGTCTTCAGCTTACCGATCCTAAACCTACCGAGAGAACCGAAGTAGCTGAGCAATCCACAGTTACAGAGGGTGTTTTCAGACCTACCCAGTTAACCATTAAACCCTCTGTTAAGTTTAAGCCCCCCTTAAAAGCAAAGAAACGGACACAGCTCTCTCCAGGACAGGCTTCCATGCCTAAGAAAAAAATGCTAAAAATGGCCGAGGACCTAATCACCCTGATCAGGGGGTCCCATCCCCCTCCTAATAAAAGGCCCAGACAGGATGCAGACTATGAATCTTCTGACCAGGTGTCCATTTCCTCAGACTCTTCCTCAGACCTAGGATATTCTTTACCCCCTTATGAGGATTCTGATGCTGAGGAATCAATTCCATCAGCTTCTCCGCCTGAGGATTACTCCTTTGGGGAGACCTAACATACCTTGAGGGAGCATTTCCATTGGGAAGGTCAGGATTACTCAGAATCCAAGAAAAGGCTCAGAGACTTCCTTTTATTGCCTCAACACAGACCCCTTGCTATCCCGCCAGTCTTAGACATTGTGGATGATGTGTACACTGAATCCAGTTTGAACCCTGACTCCTTACCCCCAGCCCCACTTAAACCTGATAGATATTACAGAGTCCCCGACTCACAAATTTCTGACAGACATTCCAGAGCATTAGATAGATAGGGAAAGAAAGTATATACGTCTGCAACTTTAGCAATGAGTGCCTTGAATTGCCAGTTTCACATGCTAAAATATCAGCAATTTTTGATGTCTCATTTGAAACAAAAGATGCTTCCAGATTCAGATCCTCCTAACTTAAAAGAAATGCAGGATTTATTGCATGCAGCTGAACAAGTGGGAAAACATACTTTGCAATGTGGGTTTGATTCCTTAGAGGCATCCTGCAGAGCAGCAGTTACAGGCTCTGTCATTAGAAGGCATGCTTGGTTAAAAGAACATACGTTACCAGATCATGTTAAGGTCAAATTATTGGATGCACCTTTGCAGCGGGATGTGCTGTTTGGAGTTAAGGCAGAGGAGGTATTAAAGAAGAGGGAGGATAAGGCAAAATCTATGAAAATGGTGAAAGATTTCTTACAGGTTCAGCCTCCTCGTTTTAGCAGAAATTGGCCAACAAAGAATTGACCTTTCCAGTCACAGATAGACCTCAAAGGGGCAGGTACAGACATCCACGAGGTAGAGGTCAGACACAAGGCCCTTACAGGCCTCAACAATGGGGCACACCAGGCCAGAAAGAAGGGGAAGACAGGCCTCAACCTTATAAAAAACAGACTCAATGACTTTCCACTACAGCTGCCAAACAGTTCTCTCTTGGCAGCCCCCTTAGGAGGAAAACTGGCACTTTTCTACCACAACTGGCATTGCATCACCAAAGACAAATGGGTTCTCAACATTGTATCTCAAGGTTACAGGTTCCATTTTCACTCCCTGCCAAGGCTAAAAGGAATGCCAAATCTGCCACCAAATCAATGGGCAGAGGCTCAAAAACAAATTACAGCACTCATGGACATGAGAGCTATTCAAAAGGTACCACCACAGGAAGAAGGACAAGGATTTTACTCAAGACTCTTTCTGGTTCCCAGAAAGGACAAAGCCTGGAGACCCATTCTGGACCTTTCTACACTAAACACTTACCTGGATGTTCCGAAATTCAAGATGTTGACACTACAGCAGTTTCTTCCCATGCTGGGCAAGAAAGCTTGGCTCGTGACTTTGGACCTCAGAGAGGCATACCTTCATGTCCCTGTCAGACAAAACTGCAGAAGATACCTCAGATTTCTAGCTGGTTCAATGCACTATCAATTCTCTGCACTGCCCTTTGGCTTATCTACTGTGCCCAAAGTCTTCACAAAGTGCTTGGCACCAGTAATTGCATTTTGCAGGCAAAACGGAATTCAAATTTATCCATACCTGGATGACTGCCTGATTCAAGCAGAGAGCAAAGACATTCTACTAAAGCATCTGGCGTACGTAAAAAAGTTATTAAGTTGCCTGGGCTACACAGTAACCGAAAAAAAGTCGAAACTAGTGCCCTCACAACAGATAATATTCCTGGGTGCCAGCTTGAACACAACGGCCCAGATGGCTTATCTCACGCCAGACAAGCAAGGACAACTGACTCAATATTTTCAATTAATGGCAACAAAGACCCAACTCCCTGCAAGAAAAATTCTGCAGGCCTTGGGCTACATGGCATCTTGCATACTACTAATTCCATATGCCAGACTGCATATGAGGAAACTACAATGGTACCTAAAGAACGTATGGTCTCAACACTGTCAAAGCTTGGAAACAGTTATACCACTAATTCCTTGCCTACAAAGGAGTTTCGATGGTGTGCACAAGCTTGTCACCTCAACAAGGGACAGCCTTTCACTCAACCCACTCAACCCACAGCCAGGCAGACACTGACTACAGATGCATCGGATTACGCTTGGGGAGCACACATGGCAGGAAAATGTATCCAGGGCGAGTGGCCCACAGAGCAAAGACATCTCCACATCAATCAAAAAGAGATGCTAGCTGTACGACCTAAGCAGAAACATTATGGACCCACACGAATGGGAACTGAATCCACAAATATTCAGAGTGATAACACAAAAATGGTGGAGCCCGGACATAGATCTGTTTGCTTCCCCAAATAACTTCCAATTACAGAAATTCTGCACAAGGAGCTACCATCCACAAGCATGGAAAGTGGATGCCCTCTCATTCAGCTGGAAAAAACTACAAGTATACGCTTTCCCTCCTTTACCTCTCCTTCCAAAGGTACTCATAAAAGCCAGGCAGGAAGAGCCAAAAATTATACTGATTGCACCAGACTGGCCACGCCAGCACTGGTACCCAATCTTAAAGAACTTAGTACAAGAACCACCCTGGATTTTGCCTCAAATCCCAGAGTTGCCGACGCAACACAACAATCAGATACTTCACAGCCAGCTAAAGACCTTAAACCTAGCTGCATGGAAAAATCCCTAGTCAAGCAAGCAATGCCTCTCTCCAAAGCTGTTATGGATGTCATTCTGGAAGCCAGAAGGCCTAGCACCAGGAAAGCATACTCGGATAAATGGAAGACATTCTGTGCCTGGAACCAAGCGAACAGCCTTGACACTCTTGTCCCAAACATTCCTTAGATACTGCAATACTTAACTG
Organism: Protopterus annectens; assembly: GCF_019279795.1. Classification (NCBI taxonomy): domain Eukaryota; kingdom Metazoa; phylum Chordata; order Ceratodontiformes; family Protopteridae; genus Protopterus; species Protopterus annectens. The sequence continues at coordinate 160,719,293 of NC_056731.1, forward strand.
AGATGCTGGACAAGAGCCTCTCTTTTTCACCCATCAAGATCCATGCCTCAGTTATCTCTGCTCATTACAACACGGATCCACCAATTTTTTGTAATCCTTTGCTCAAACAATACCCCAGAAAGGCTAAAAACATAAGACCGCCCCGTAGAGCAGCTACACCAACATGGGACCTGAACTTTGTTTTAGAAAAATTAACTCTACCTCCTTTTGAGACAGCTAACACAGCAGAATTAAAGTACATCTCTTGGAAAACTGCTCTGTTACTGGCAATAAAATCAGCATGAAGAGTTTCAGAATTACAGGCACTAATGGCAGTGGAACCTTTCCTCATCTTCCACCAGGACAGGGTGTCTTTAAGAACTAACCCTACGTTTATGCCAAAGGTGGTATCAAGTGTGGCTCTAAACCAAACTATTCACTTGCCAACTTTTTATCGAAAACCACAGAAGAAAGGGGAGAGACTTCTACATTCTTTTGACATTCACAGACAGTTACGCTTCTACTTGGACAAAACCAAAGCTTTCAGGAAATCTGAGCAATTATTGGTAGCATACACTGCAGGAGCACAGGGAAAAGCCATTTCAAAGCAGATTATTTCAAAATGGATAGGACACCGTATACATTTCTGCTATACCCACCATGGCAAACCTGTACCTAGCAGCATTAGATCTCACTCCACCAGGTCAACAGCCACTTCAACTGCCTACCTCAGAGGAGTACCTACCAAGGATATTTTGGAAGCAACAACATGGAGTTCTGTGCATACCTTCACCAAGCATTACCATTTGCCTTTATACTCCAAATCCAGAGCTGGCTTCGCCAGTGCTGTACTGCAGGGCCTTATAGCCACCCCTAATGCCTTATAGATCCAGCCTCCCTACCTCAGCTTTGGGATTCCACCCAAGTGGAATGACTGCAGCAGTGTAACATGATGAACATAGTACAGTTTTGTACCTACCATAAATGTAGATGTTTGAGTGTTGACACTGCTGCAGCCCAGGTTACCCTCCCTCCTTCCCCTCTTACTTTCTGGAATTTACCTAGGGCATCTACCCTTTATTACCTATGGGAAGTATTTGCTGGTAACTAAAAATGGTTGTTTGCTTTTCTTTTGTATTGTTTACTAGCAATTTGAATTGCCTACCTATTTGGGGGCACCTGACATATGGGGCAAGAAAAACTGAAGAAAATGGCGTCGGCTGCATCTTATATACCCCTGTCGCACTGGCGTCAGGGAGGAGGTGACAGAAACCAATGCTGGACCAAGACTTTGGAACTCTGTCTGACTGCGGGATCACCTGACGGCAGGATAACCCAAATGTAATGACTGCAGCAGTGTCAACACTCGAACATCTACATTTATGGTAGGTACAAAACTGTACTTTTTTGATGTTCATCGTGCATACAGCTGCAGTCATAACAGATGGGTTTTCCTGCCATCAGGCGGGTCCTCGGTCGGCCGAATTCCAAAGTCTAGGTCTGGCATCGGATGTCGTCGCTTCTTCCCTGACGTCAGTGTGACAGGGGTATAAAAGAACCAGCCAACTCCATTTTCTTCAATCTTTCTTGCCGCGCGGTGCCCGAAGCAGAAGCAGTTCGCAAGTGCCGGTCGGCCAGCTCCTGAGATTACGAATATTTTTCGACCGAAGTCTTCTTGAAAGCTAAGTACCCCGTTGGGGAAACTTTTCTTGCCTCAGACCGATGTCAGACAAAGTTAATAATTGCATTTCATGTGGGAAGCAAATACTGCATAAGGATTTTCATTCCCTCTGCATTCCTTGCTTAGGCCCAGACCACGACGTCTCGGCCTGTCGTTTTTGTGCTACATTCAACAGACGCACTATTAAGCGTCGGGCGGAGTTCGCCCAACACTATTTTGGCAAAAAATTTAATTAACATTATGTCGTCGGATACTCCAACTCCAGTTTTGAGTAAAAGATGCAAAGATAAGGACCGACATACGAGGTCCGTGACTTCTACCGACACCAAGCCAAAGTCGACTACAGGTGGTCCGGTTCTCATTGAGGCACCTACGCAGCCCCTGACTACTGACGACTCTTCATTGGCGGTGTCTTCTGTGCCCGAGGTCGCAGGCTCTTCGGCCCACACCCTGACTATAGACACCGAAGCCACTCTTGGCCGTGAAACTCAGAGTTTAGACAGACCTGCCACCTCTCAAGGTGTCTTCAGGCCTTCCTCTTCTTTTTCCATCAAGGCTTTCACTAAGTATAAAGCAGCCATGCATACTAAAAGACAAGCTCCACAGGGCCCTTCTCAAGGCCCCATGCCTAAAAAGCAGATGCTCAAAATGGCTGAGGATTTGATTACTCTTATCAGGGGTTCCCAACCCCCCCCCCCCCGGACAAAAGACCCAGAGTGGAGGAAGAATCCCCCTCCTCGGACCAGGCCTCCATTATTTCAGAACATTCTGAAGACCAGGAATATTCTTACTCCCCTTTTGAATATTCTGATGCAGAGGAGTCCATTCCTTCTGTCTCCCCCGCTGAGGATTACTTTTTTGAGGAAACCTTACATACCTTGAGGGAACACTTCCACTGGGAAGGCCAAGAGTACTCAGACTCCAAGAAAAGGCTTAGGGATTTCCTCTTGCTCCCTCAGCACAGGCCTCTGGCTATACCTCCTGTCTTAGACATTCTAGATGATGTGTATTCGGAGGCCTGCCTTAACCCAGATTCTTTATCTCCAGCTCCAGTCAAGCCAGACAGGTATTACCGGGTTCCTGACTCACACCAATTCCTATACAAAAGCCATGCGGCTGACCCAGAAACTATTTCACAGGGTCCCAAGGGAATTAAGGCCTCCACTGCTAAAAACCCATTACCTTCAGAGAGAGATTCCAGAGCCTTAGAAAGGTGGGGGAAAAAGGTATACACCTCGGCCACCTTAACCATGAGGGCATTAAACTGTCAGTTCCATACGTTAAAGTACCAACAGTTTCTGTTATCACAGTTGAGAAGCAAAATGCCACAACCTGAACAACTAGACTTGAAGGAGTCGCAGGATTTGATACATAGTGCAGAACAAGTGGGTAAACATACCTTGCAATGTGGTTTTGATGCTTTAGAGGCCTCATGTAGAGCTGCTGTTACAGGATCAGTCATACGTAGACATGCCTGGCTCAAAGAGCAAAACTTACCAGATCGTGTCAAAGCTAAATTACTAGATGCGCCTCTGCAAAAAGATGTATTGTTTGGTGTTAAAGCTGAGGAGGTATTAAAGAAAATGGAGGAAAAGGCAAAATCAATGCAAACAGTGAAAGATTTCCTACAGGTACAGCCTCCACGTTTCAGTAGAAATTGGCCTTCCAAAAATTGGTCCTTTCCAGCCACGGACAGACTCCAAAGAGGTAGATACAGACGCCCGAGGGGCAGAAGCAATCTCGAGGACCGTTTAGAGACAGACAATGGCAAGCACCCACACAAAGAGGCGGTGAGGATAGTTCACAGCCATTCAGAAAGCAGAACCAATGACTTTCCCCTTTGCATGCCAAGCAAGGCTCAAATGGCAGCACCTTTAGGCGGAAAACTGGCATTATTTTTGAAAAATTGGCACATTGTCACAAAAGACAAATGGATCCTGGACATTATAGACAGGGGCTACAGATTCCACTTTCACACCCTTCCAAAAATGAGAGGCATGCCAAACCTGCCACACAATCAAAGGGCAGAGGCACAAAAACAAATTTCAGATCTCATGGACATGAAAGCTATTCAAGAGGTACCTGCACAAGAACAGGGTCAAGGTTTTTATTCCAGACTATTCCTGGTACCAAGGAAGGGAAAAGATTGGAGACCTATTTTGGACCTATCCATCCTAAACACATTTTTACTCGTGCCAAAATTCAAGATGCTCACATTACAGCAGCTTCTTCCCATGCTGGGCAAGGAGTCTTGGCTGGTAACATTGGACCTCACGGAGGCATACCTGCATGTCCCAATCAGACAAGATTGCAGAAGATACCTCAGATTTCTTGCAGGTTCAACCCATTATCAATTCTCTGCATTGCCCTTTGACTTATCTACTGCGCCCAGAGTGCTTACGAAATGCCTGGCATCAGTAATCGCCTACTGCAGACTTCAAGGGATACAAATATACCCATATCTGGACGACTGCCTGATCCAAGCGGACAGCAAGCACATACTTCTGAAACATCTGGCGTTTGTAATGATGTTGTTGAATTCTCTGGGATACACAGTCAACAAAAAGAAATCAAGGCTAATACCCTCTCAAACAATAATTTTCCTGGGTGCCAGCTTGGATACAAACACCCAGATGGCCTACCTCACGCCAGAGAAACAAGGGCAACTAACTCAATACTTCAGAAAACTGGCAACTTTCACCAGGCTGACTGCAAGGAAAATCCTGCAGGCTCTGGGATTCATGGCATCTTGCATCCTACTAATCCCATGTGCAAAGCTGCATATGAGGAAACTTCAATGGTACCTAAAAAACCTATGGTCTCAACACAGCCACAGTTTGGAAACAATAATACCACTGATTCCATGTCTTCAAAAGGAATTTCTGTGGTGGGCTCAAGCATGCCAAAGAAACACAGATCTTCCATTCTGCAAGCCTCAAGCAAATCAAGTCATCACAACAGATGCCTCGGTCTATGCCTGGGGGGCGCACATGACAGATTGGTGCATTCAGGGTAAATGGTCCCAAAAAGAAAAGCACCTACACATCAATCAAAAGGAAATGCTAGCAGTAATAAATGCTCTTATAGCTTTCAAAGACCTACTGCATTCAGGCCAGCTATTGATAAGGACAGACAACACCACAGTAATGTGGTACATAAACAGGGAGGAACCCATTCATACCCCCTATGCAGGCTAGCCATGTCTCTTTGGAACATGGCTCTGGAATTACAAATCGAACTTCAAGCATAGTACCTGCCAAGCAAGGAAAACATGCTTGCAGACAACCTAAGCAGAAATATGACAGATCCACACGAATGGAAGTTGCATCCTCAAGTTTTTACAAAGATAATTCAAGCATGGGGAAGGCCAGACATAGATCTTTTTGCCTCCCACAGAAATCACCAACTGGCAAAATTCTGCTCAAGGACCTTTCATCCACAGGCCTGGAAAGTGGACGCACTCTCTTTCATTTGGACAACAATGACAGTTTATGCCTTTCCACCTCTTCCTCTGCTCCCCAAAGTTCTATTAAAAACCAGAGCAGACAGACCAAAGATGATTCTCATTGCTCCAGACTGGCCAAGACAACACTGGTACCCACTCCTGAGAAGCCTGACACATTCCCCACCATGGATCCTGCCTCTAATGCCTCTTCTACTGACTCAGCACAACTTCAAAACCCTTCACAGTCAGCTGAAAACACTCAATCTAGCCACATGGAAGATTCATTAAATTCACAACAGACCCTACTCTCCAAGGAGGTGCAGGATGTCATTTTGGAGGCCAGAAGGCCTTCTACTAGAAAAGTCTACTCCGCAAAATGGAAACGGTTTTGTGCCTGGAATGAGAAAAAGGGTCAGAATCCTGGAATACTGAATTTACCTCAAATATTACAGTACCTAGCTGAGATGCTAAGCAGTGGACTTTCATTCTCCTCCATCAAAATCAATGCCTCAGCCATTTCTGCAGAATACAACACTGATCCTCCTTTATTCTCTCACCCCCTCTTAAGACAGTTCCTCAGAGGGGCTAAGAATATAAAACCCCCAAGGAAACAACCAGTACCTGCTTGGGACCTCAATTTCATTCTAGGAAAAACTGACCTTGCCTCCTTTTGAGCCAGCTGCTTCAACAGATCTGCAGTCCTGGAAAACAGCCTTCCTTCTGGCTATCACCTCAGCTCGCAGGGTTTCGGAACTACAAGCCCTTATGGCTGTGCAGCCTTTCATCATTTTAAATCAGGACAGAGTTTCCTTACGATCCAATCCGTCCTTTATGCCAAAGGTAGTATCCATGGTAGCCTTGAATCAGGCTATCCACTTACCTACCTTTTACCCTAATCCTCAAAACAAAGGGGAGAGACTACTACATTCCTTGTACATTCACAGACAGCTGCGTTATTATTTGGACAGAACAAAGCCTTTCAGAAAATCAGAGCAACTATTTGTGTCCTATGCTACAGGAGCTCAAGGGAAGCCTATTTCCAAGCAGACAATTTCAAAATGGATAGCCCACTGCATACACTATTGTTACTCTTTTCATGGTAAAACTGTACCTTCAGGCATTAGATCTCATTCCACCAGGGCCACAGCCACCTCTGCAGCTTTCCTCAGAGGGGTTCCTACCAAAGATATTTTGGAAGCAGCCACTTGGAGTTCTGTGCATACCTTCTCCAAGTACTATCACCTACCATTATACTCCAAATCTAGAGCAGGCTTTGCCCCTGCAGTCTTGCAGGGCATCCTGGCTCCTCCTAGTTCCACCTAGTGCCTACCACCCTTTATTAGCTTTGGGATTCTACCCATCTGTTATGACTGCAGCTGTATGCACGATGAACATAGTACAGTTTGTACCTACCATAAATGTAGATGTTAGAGTGCTAATACAGCTGCAGTCCAGGTTTCCCTCCCTCCTTCCCCTCTTGGGACAGGCCTAATGGCTAACACCTCCTCATACAACCTGATTGGGGTATTCTTTTATGGTGTATTTGCTTGCAACTACTGTTTTTTGATTATATTGCATTGCATTATTACTTAATTTTATGTACTGCCTTCCTTCTGGGGGCACCTGACATCTGGGGCAAGAAAAACTGAAGAAAATGGCGTCGGCTGGTTCTTTTATACCCCTGTCGCACTAACGTCAGGGAAGAAGCGATGACATCCGACGCCAGACCTGGACTTTGGAATTTGGCCAACCGAGGACCTGCCTGACGGCAGGAAAACCCATCTGTTATGACTGCAGCTGTATTAGCACTCGAACGTCTACATTTATGGTAGGTACAAAACTGTATTTTTCTGTTAATAAAAAAACTGCAGTCATAGCCATGTGCAGTAAAAGCAGACTGAGCTGTTAGAATAATGGGTTCTCCCACTGTGATTCTGGGGGGGGGGGGGGGTTAGTTCCAAAGGTACATGTGCTGTGGCGTTTTAGTAATGTAAACTCATGCATTTAATTTCATGTGCTTAGTGAAAGCAGTGTTTCAAAAAGCGGCATGATTTGGCAGTTACTCGTGCATGTAAATATGCTGAGCTGGATCTAGAGATAAAATACACCAGCTCTTTCTACAGACAATACGATTAGGGTTTCACTCTTACCCACACAGTTACTCTAGATGATTTTATTGCAGTAGTGATGGACTTTCTTTGCATCTGTAAGCTGCTGTTGCATATATAGAGTTATAAGACCGCATGAAGTGAAACACGATTACACAAGCATTTCAAGACTTGCTATTAACTCTGCATGTGTAACACCTGCTATGGGTTACTGTTCTGTATGCTAATATTGAGTCCGTTAATTAAACTGTGCATGTCCCTACAAGCCATGTTTTACTGTAAGCCCTTCAGTAAATTAATGCTTAATTATCTGGTTTACTTTTTATTTTGTTTCTGTTTGCTAGTCAGTTTAATGTAGATATAGATGTGTGATTTTCTGTGACACTGAAATATTTTTATTTATTTTAGCTTGCCACCCAGGTTGGAACACTACTCTCTGCACAGCATACTCTTACTCAGCCTGGAGAAGGTTAAAAAATATGGAATTTATTATAGTCAGCTGTTTAGTTAACAATAAAGATACCTCAGGAAATTACCTACTACTGTTATCCATGTATATCTGGAGTAAAATTCTGCAAGGCAGTACAGTATATGACAGATGCCTAGAAACTGTAATATTTAGATAATACACGATTAGTTGAGGTGCAGATTATGGCCTTGTTGCCAGGAAACTTTGCTTTGTTGATACCAATATCGAGAAAGTAAATTGTGTAATGTCAACAGTGCTGTAATTTTTTTCACCCCTCTGATAATTCCAAGCAGAATTATAACACAATATGACAGAGGTCACTCACTTTTTAATGGGTCTGAACAAGTGTGTGTTGTGTGTGTGTGTGTGTGTGTGTGTGTGTGTGTGTGTGTGTGTGTGTGTGTGTGTGTGTGTGTGTGTGTGTGTGTGTGTATATATATATATATATATATATATATATATATATATATATATATATATATATATATATATATATATATATATATATATATATAGTTCCCAGATTATATTTGGGTGTACACTACAGTATTTTTGGGAAGGTGATACAATGAGTTGAAAGCCTTCTGGAAGTTAAATGATGTACTGATTCGGCATTGTGTTTTGATGTGTGTAAATACAATCGCGTTCTCAACTGATTGTTGAGTTACTGGCTATTTGGGGGTTGGGGCACATGTAATGTGAGGAAGTAGTAACCTGTTGCAGTGAGAGATCATAGAATATGCATTTCAAATGTATGAATTTAATAGTTCTGTTGTGCATGACATAATTTACTTTGCTCAATACATGATTATACTGCATCTGGAATAATATATCCCAAAAACTGTCACAGGAACTGCAAAACTAAGACCTTTCAAGTTAAAGAATAATGTTTACTGCAGTTAGTGTGGAAACACGGTGCAATTTAGAGAGTTGTGCTGTAATGATATTAGACTGGCTGAATTTACAATGGAATTAATGAAGCAAATGTGCAAAACTTAGATTGCAGTTGGCATTGTGTTGTAATGTCTTTTACTTATAAAGCAATGGCTTTTGCAGTCATAGAATTCACTAAGTAATGCATCTACCACAGCTTGTATTACAAGTTAATAGAGCTGAGGCATAAAATGATTGGTTTGCTTAGAGCAGAATCCCTGTATAAGGAACCTGATATACCAGGGTAATGACTGCTTTGTAATTCAATCCGGAGAATAATGTACCTGTGGTTGAAAACTCTGCTGTTTTATGTTTTATTTCTGTCATTTCATTCCTTGTGTTCAAATCTGCAGTCTGCGACATGCACCTATGCTAAAGGATAACGCTGTCCAAGCATTCTACGGACACCTAGAAGAATGCATGGATCGTGCTATCCCAAGCAAAACCAAGACTCACTCCTCCAAGAAAAGGAAACCAGTCTGGTGGACTCCTGCCATAAACAAGCTATACAATAGAAGGAGGAAACTAGTACAGAAAAGAGTAAAATCCCAAGAAGGGAAGACATCCCTGATCAGTATCCGCAAGAAACTACGATCCCTCATAAAATCGTCCAAGGCGAGCTTTGAACGAAAACTAAGTGGCAATGCTCAGATCTGCTCGGAGTTAGTGCAGAATGGCACAAAATATACTGAACCAACCGATATTGCCAACATCCTGGCAGACAGGTTCAGTGCAAACTTCACCCCCAAAAGGGCCCAAAACCATACCAGAAGAATGTCGAGCCCCTGAAATCACAGACACTCAGGTTAAAATAGCCCTTTCCAAAGCCAAAAACACAGCATCAGTGGGACCAGACGATGTCCCAGGTTAGCTCAAAGACGAACTAACCCCTCACCTAAACACACTGTTCAAACTCAGCCTCTACACAGGCTACGTACCCATAGAGTGGTGCACAGCAACGGTTATTCTGCTCCACAAAGGTGGAGCCACAACAGACCCCGGGAACTATCGCCCTATAAGCCTAACTAGGTTGGTCTGCAAGGCTGTGGAGCGCATCATCATGGAACTAATCAAGACATTGGGAACCTCCAAACACTGGACCCTATCCAGTTTGGCTTTGTTAAGGGCAGATCATGCCTCCTAAACCTGGTGGACTTCTATGAGATAGTTACCAAGGCTATAGATGAGGGAAAGGTGGTACACACGGCCTACCTAGGCCTCGCAAAGACCTTCGACACCATTCCACATTCTGGTATTATAGACAAGATTACCAGCCTGAACATAAACCCCTATGTCACAAGATGGGTTGCCAATTGGCTCACAGACAGAACCCACATGGTGAGTGTTGTGGGAGCTAGGTCTGACTCTAAACCAGTTACAAGTGGCATTCCCCAGGGCTCAGTCCTAGGACCCCTCCTGTTCGGCATATACTTCTCAGAGGTATAGACAAGCATAGGAGGACTATGGCTGACCAGGTCCGCAGACAACTGCAAACTAGGGGCTATAATTGACTCACCGGCTGACACAGACATGCTCCAAAAGGGTCTCACTGAGACAGATACCTGGTGTCAAAATCATGGTCTCAAGCTAAATGCCAAAAAAGTGCATAGTTATTCCCTTTGGAAATAACAAAGTACCTACGAACTACCACATAGGTGGTAGTCCCCTAAATACGAAAAATGTAATAAGGGATTTGGGGACCCAAGTAGATAGTAATCTCGCTTTTGATAATCACATTGCCAAAGTGGTTAGAAAATCCTTCTATGTGGCCCACCTAATTACAAAAGGGTTTGCATCCAGATCAAAAGAGGTCATTGTGCCCCTCTACTCATCCCTCATCAGACCCATCATAGAGTACAATGCCTCATTTGGGATGTACCTTACAAGACTCCTGCAACAGCTGGAAAGACCACAGAAGTACCTCACCAAGAGGATTACTGGCCTCAAACAGATGCCCTATCAGCTCGACTGAAGAAACTCCAGCTGTACTCGGTTGCATACCGCCTGCTCAGAGGAGATCTCTGCCTGACATACAAGGCCATGTCCAACCCAGAATTGATGAACATGCTCCACCTAAAGAAAACCTTATCCCCTCGAGCCACATTCTCTAGGGATCTAAACCTCACCACAACAAAAAGTAGGACGTGCTGGAGGGATAGATTCTTGTCCCAGAGACTTCCCATGCTTTGGAACAAGATTCCAGTCTACATTAGACAGAGCTCCTCACTAGCACTCTTCAAGAGAAACCTTCTCGAGTGGATGGGAAACAGAAAATTTACCCCGGGGTCACTTCAGTGCTCTGCTGGACAGAGAGGCACAGGGAACTACTCTAAGGGGGCGGCAAAAGCCAGCACATTCTGGCTAGGCTTATAAATGCCTTTGAGCAGATAGCCTAGTACCTACCTATGAACCTATGATTGTAAAGCATTATGAGGGAAATCCTGGGCTGCTTTTCTGAATTTACTGTGAATGACTTACAAGTTCATAGGTTCATAGTTTAGTACTAAGCTAACTGCTCTTGCGAGCCATTTTAAGCCTAGCCAATTATCCCTTGTGAGATTCAAACCCTGCACCTTGTGTTTTGTAAGGCAAACACCTTAGCCATTAAGCCACCCTCCCAACCCTTAACCAAGTTGTGTGACAGGCCTGCTTATCTTGAAGATACAGAAAAAGATTTCACAGCCTCATATACTGTATAGTGATAAAAATGATAAAATGCAAAACAAGCACCAAAGTGCTACTGTAGTAACTTTGGTAAGCATGTTTAGTGCATTTGGCTTTTGTTAATCCTCTTGTAAGGGATGGATTACATATGAATTGAATATCTCTTTGGTGCTGTTGGTCCTTTTTCACCTTGACTTCTCAAAGGCATGTGAAATTGTCAGTCAGTAACTCTCTTGATCAAACTGTTGAGGCTGTCTGACAATCATGCTGTGGTTCTTTTCCTACTTTGAACGTGAATACTGGGCTATAAGATAAGACTATTACCTTCACCTCCTAGTTAGTCCATCTGTGTGTCCTCAAGGTTCTGTGCATGGCTCAGTCTGGCTTTCATGGTAATGATGGCATGTACCAGCCTTGCTCCCTTATCTTCTGGTAATTTCCTTTTCATAGCTTCTCAGAGGCATACCATCCAGTGCCAGTGCTTTTATGGTGGATTACACCAGAATAGCAGCACTATTTGCTTTTGAATGTTATCTTGCGTGCTTTGTATTTGCTAACTAAACTTTTTTCAGTAGGGGTCACCACAGCAGATCACCTGTTTCCATTACTTCCTGTCCTCTGCATCTTTCTGTGTCACACCAACCACCTGCATGTCCTCTCTCACCACATCCATAAACCTTATCTTAGGCATTCCTCTTTTCCTCTTCCCTGGCAGCTCCATCCTTAGCATCCTTCTCCCAATATATACAGCATCCCTCCTCAGCACATGTGCAAAGCAAAGCAGTCGTGCCTCTCTCATTTGTTTCCAAACCATCCACAGACAAACAAGTTTGTAAAGTAATGACAACATGGCAAAGCAGAGAACAGATAATTTGTGAAGTGTGTTACATGCGTTCCTCAGCATAATGACAACGTGCTGCTGTGGCCATTGCCTAAGTCAGTAGTACTTGAAATTGTTTTATTATGTACATTAATACTTAACGTTGTTTTATTTTGTACATTAGATACAGAAGCATTTAGTTCTTGTATTGAAATGAGCTGCAGTTTGTCAGGAAAAAGTGCTGCCGTGTCATCAGGAGCCAAGCAAGAACTACATCAACAGTCTCTCTTCAAATTTTTCAGAAAGGCCATAAAACATGGGGAAGGTTCAGTCTCTGAGAGCAAGTCTTTGTGGGTGAGAGCAGTGCCAAAGTATAGGATAATGTCCTATTACCTGGATGATTATATTAGAAGATGTCTTTCCACACGTGATGTCAGAGCTTCTTTGCAAATTCCTGGATCCGCCACTGGTAATGAACACTTCTTGGCAGTCACTGGTGAGGCAGCGGACTCGTTAGGACAGCCATGAGCAGGAACTGCAGTCATTTCCCTTTTACCGATTGATCAAGCTCATCCTTTTGTCACTGTTATAGTCCAAATTTCTTGTAGATACAGAAGCTACTAGAGCTATGATTACTTTGGTAAATGCCAAAGACTTTCCACTTTTTAATCACATAATTTGGTGTGTGGCTGTGTTCAGAGTTCCTTTGGCTTATTCAGAAACTCAACTTGTTTCTATTCAAATTCAACAGTAAATAAGTCAAACACTGCTTGCACCATGCTCTCTAACAAACCTTTATTGTGAATAAAAATAAAAAAACACACACAGATTGAGCGCTTTCTTCCCTTACACTTGGATTTCATCAGAATCAATTGTCAACCATTAAATTCACCTTTATATACCCCCACCCCATTAATAATTAATTAGTTACATCATCCTTTACATTCAAATTCATCTGCTAAAAGATCAACATTCTTTTATTGTAGGAAATGTGGCTCCTTTAAACTTGTTGGGTAGAGATTTACTATGTAAACTTTGCTGTACTGTTTATTGCACCCTTGATGGTGTAATTTTAGATATTCCTACTGAATCTTTAGAATTATATTCACAGACTGTCTATTTCAATGAAGATGCCCTTTTTGTCTTCATAACAGTAGAACAGAAAGCAGAACATGCTGGTATAGAGAAATTGAATGTTACCCCTCCACAGAGGCTTCTAGTTGTATGCATTTTTCTAAATTCTTGGAGATTTTCTTAGTGAAGCTTGCTGTTGTATTAAGGTCTGGGGAGGTGCAGTCATAAGATATTTCATCACATAGTAAGTTGAAGTTGGCATGTGTGAAGTCTGTAAATTCAGTAGCGTTTGCTGTAGCACTTTTTGAGAGGTTAAAGAAGAAGGTCACATGTTTATGGTCAGACATCCCTATGAAAGGAAATGTCAGAGGAGCAGTGCAAGAGGCAGGCATATCTGTAAGAATCAGGTTAAAACTTATGTGCCCTACAGTAGGTTTATTTGCCAACTACTTAAGGGGATTTTTGTTTATTAAGTTTAGGAATTTGAGGGCTTATTCTGCATTGCAGGTATAGATTTTCAATTTTATTGATGTGTATTTAAAGTAACCAGAGTTAGGGAGGTTTTGCATGGTCATCAGGGAAAGGTGTTCTGTAACAAGCTGTTAGTTAAGAATTAATTCTACCTGTAGTACTTCAACAAGTTCAGTTTTTCAATCCCAGGGATCTAGTTGGAGGTAATATGTACATTAACAAATGTAGAGGCTCCACCACATTATGTAGGCTCATAGGTGCATAGGAAAGTACTAGGCAATCCGTCTGCAGACCCTTACAAGCCTATCCAGTAGCCCATATTCAAAAGTTGTCCCCAGGTGTAAGGATGGCAATAAAATATAACACTGGGAAAGGCAACGTTGATGCCACACTTCTCATTATCTAGGTTTGTCTTGAAGGTGGCAAGGCTGCTGCTCTGCTTATCATGTTGTAGAACCTTGTTCTGGAGGTGAGGATGTGTTGGGATACGAATCTTTCATGCCACTATGTCTTATTTATCTGTTAATGATGGCGTACTTATTTTAACCTGGTAGAATGTCAAAGAGGTTTGGATCTTTCATGGCTGGAAAGGATAGACACAGACACCTATGGAGAAAATGGAGTATAGAGAGAGATGGCTGGCTGATGGTCTGTCCAGATAATAAACATATTTGAGGCCACTGATTTTTTTTTTTTTTTGGCTAAGAACCTATCAGATGTTCATCGTGCATACAGCTGCAGTCATAACAGATGGGTTATCCTGCCGTCAGGCGGGTCCTCGGTCGGCCGAATTCCAAAGTCTAGGTCTGACGTCGGTTGTCGTCGCTTCTTCCCTGACGTCAGTGCAGCAGGGGTATAAAAGAGGCAGCCGATGCCATTTTCTTCAGTCTTTCTTGCCGCGCGGTGCCCGAAGCAGAAGCAGTTCGCAAGTGCCGGTCGGCCAGCTCCTGAGATTTACGAAAGTATTTCACCCGAAGTCTTCTTGAAAGCTAAGTACCCCGTTGGGGAAACTTTTCTTGCCTCAGACCGATGTCAGACAAAGTTAATAATTGCATTTCATGTGGGAAGCAAATACCGGACTTCCACTCTTTCTGTATACCTTGCTTAGGCCCAGACCACGACGTCTCGGCCTGCCGTTTTTGTGCTAGATTCAATAAGCGCACTATTAAGCGTCGGGTGGAGTTCGCCCTTCACTTTTTTGGCAATAAATTTAATTATATTATGTCATCGGATACTCCGACTCCAGTTTTGAGCAAAAAACGCAAAGATAAGGACCGACATACGAGATCCGCACCACCTACTGAAACCACACTAAGGCTGACTACCAGTTCTCCGGTACTCAGCGAGGTGCCTACGCAGCCCCTGAGTACCAATGACAATGCATTACCGCTATCTTCAGTACCCGAGGTCGCAGGCTCCTCGGCCCCCATTCCTACTACAGATTCCGATGCCACTCCTGGCGGGGAAACTCAGAATTTAGACAGGCCTGCCATTTCTCAAGGGGTCTTCAGGCCTTCCTCCTTCTCTATTAAAGCCTTCACTAAATCTAAAGCAGCCATGAAAACCAAAAAACAGGTTCCTCAGACTCCCTGTCAAGGCACCATGCCTAAAAAACAGAGGCTTAAAATGGCTGAGGATTTGATTACTCTTATCAGGGGTTCTCAACCCCCCTCTGACAAAAGGCCCAGATTAGAGGAAGAATACCCTTCCTCAGATCAAGCTTCTATTACCTCAGAACTATCTGAGGACCAGGATTATGCCTATTCTCCATTCGAAGACTCTGATGCAGAGGAGTCTATTCCCTCGGTCTCCCCCCCTGAGGATTTCTCTTTTGGGGAAACCCTGCATACATTGAGGGAACACTTTCACTGGGAAGGCCAAGATTACTCAGATTCCAAGGAAAGGCTCGGGGAATTTCTTCTGCTCCCCCAGCATAGGCCTCTGGCTATCCCTCCTGTTTTAGATATATTGGATGATGTGTACACAGAAGCCAGCCTTAATCCAGATTCATTGCCTCCAGCTCCTGTTAAACCAGACAGGTATTACCGGGTTCCTGATTCTCACCAGTTCCTATATAAAAGCCATACTGCTGACCCAGAAACAATTTCACAGGGTCCCAAGGGAATTAAGGCCTCTACTGCTAAAAACCCATTACCTTCAGAGAGAAATTCCAGAGTTTTAGAAAGGTGGGGGGAAAAGGTGTACACCTCGGCCACTTTAACCATGAGAGCATTAAACGGTCAGTTCCATATGTTAAAGTATCAACAGTTTTTGATATCTCAGCTGAAAAGCAAGATGACACAACCAGAACAACCATATTTAAAAGAGTTGCAGGATTTGTTGCATGGTGCAGAGCAAGTGGGTAAACATACCTTGCAGTGTGGTTTTGATGCTTTAGAGGCCTCATGTAGAGCTGCTGTTACGGGGTCTGTTATACGTAGGCATGCTTGGCTCAAAGAGCAAACCTTACCAGATCAAGTCAAAGCTAAATTATTAGATGCACCTCTTCAAAAAGATGTATTGTTTGGTGTTAAAGCTGAGGAGGTGCTAAAGAAAATGGAGGAAAAAGTGAAATCAATGCAAACTGAAAGATTTCCTGCAGGTACAGCCTCCACGTTTCAGCAGAAACTGGCCTTCAAAAAATTGGTCCTTTCCAGCCACAGACAGACCGCAAAGGGGCAGATACAGGCACCCAAGGGGTAGAGGGCAACCTCAAGGATCTTTCAGAGCCAGACAGTGGCAAGCACCAAACCCAAGAGGTGGAGAAGATAGATCACAGTCTTTTGGAAAACAGACACAATGACTTCCCCCTACACCTGCCAAGCAAAGCTTTAATGGCAGCACCTTTGGGTGGAAAACTGACATTATTCTCAAAAAATTGGCATATTGTTACAAAAGACAAATGGATTCTGGACATTATAGACAGAGGCTACAGGTTCCACTTTCACACCCTTCCAGAAATGAGAGGCATGCCAAACCTGCCACAAAATCAAAGGGCAGAGGCACAAAAACAAATTTCAGCTCTCATGGACATGAAAGCGATTCAAGAGGTACCTGCAAAAGAACAAGGTCAAGGGTTTTATTCCAGACTATTCCTGGTACCAAGGAAAGACAAAGATTGGAGACCTATCTTAGACCTATCCATCCTAAACACATATCTACAGGTGCCAAAATTCAAGATGCTCACATTACAGCAGCTTCTTCCCATGCTGGGCAAGGAGTCTTGGCTGGTAACATTGGACCTCAAGGATGCATACCTGCATGTCCCTATCAGACAAGATTGCAGAAGATACCTCAGATTTCTTGCAAGTTCAACCCATTACCAATTCTCTGCATTGCCCTTTGGCTTATCTACTGCACCCAGAGTGTTTACCAAATGCCTGGCATCAGTAATCGCCTTCTGCAGACTACAAGGGATACAAATCTACCCATATCTGGACGACTGCCTGATAAGCGGACAGCAAGGACATACTACTGCAGCACCTGGCGTTTGTAATAAAACTGTTGAACTTCCTGGGATACACAGTCAACAAAAAGAAATCAAAACTAATACCCTCTCAACAAATAATTTTCCTGGGTGCCAGCTTGGATACAACCACCCAGATGGCCTACCTCACGCCAGACAAGCAAGGGCAACTGTCTCTATACTTAAGAAAAATGTCAACTTACACCAGGCTAACTGCAAGGAAAGTCCTGCAGGCTCTGGGATTCATGGCATCTTGCATCCTACTAATCCCATGTGCAAAGCTGCATATGAGGAAATTTCAATGGTACCTAAAAAACTTATGGTCTCAACACAGCCACAGTTTGGAAGCACTTATACCACTCATTCCATGCCTTCAAAAGGAATTTTTGTGGTGGACTCAAGCTTGCCAAAGAAACACAGGTCTTCCTTTCTGTGTACCTCAAGCAACTCAAATCATCACAACAGACACCTCAGACTATGCCTGGGGAGCACACATGACAGATCAGTGCATTCAGGGAAAATGGACCCGAAAAGAGAAGCACCTTCACATCAACCAAAAGGAAATGCTAGCCGTGCAAAAGGCTATTATGACCTTCAAAGACCTACTGCATCCAGGCCAGCTATTGATAAGTACAGACAACACCACAGTGATGTGGTACATAAACAAACAGGGGGGAACTCATTCATACCCCCTGTGCAGGCAAGCCATGACCCTATGGAACACAGCACTGGAATTGCAAATTCAACTACAGGCACAATTCCTGCCAGGGAAGGAAAACACACTGGCAGACAACCTAAGCAGAAATATGACAGATCCACACGAATGGAAGTTGCATCCTCAAGTTTTCACAAAGATAACTCAGGCATGGGGACAGCCAGACATAGATCTCTTTGCTACCCACAGAAATTACCAGTTGAAAAAATTTTGTTCAAGGACCTATCATCGACAGGCCTGGAAAGTGGATGCACTTTCTTTCAATTGGGCAACATTGACAGTCTATGCCTTCCCGCCTCTTCCTCTGCTGCCCAAAGTTCTATTAAAAGCCAGAGCAGAGAGGCCAAAAATGATTCTCATTGCTCCAGACTGGCCAAGACAACACTGGTATCCGCTCCTGAGGAGCCTGACACATTCCCCACCATGGATCCTACCTCTAGTCCCCCTTCTGTTGTCCCAGCACAACTACAAAACCCTTCACAGCCATCTCAAAACACTAAATCTAGCTGCATGGAGAATTCCTTGATTTCCCAACAGTTTCTCCTCTCCAAGGAGGTGCAGGATGTCATCTTGGAGGCCAGAAGACCTTCTACTAGAAAGGCCTACTCCGCCAAATGGAAATGATTTTGTGCCTGGAATCAAGAAAAGGGACAGAATCCGTGGGTAATAAATATACCTCAAATTTTACAGTACCTAGCTGAGATGTTAAACAATGGACTTTCCTTCTCCTCCATCAAGATCCACGCTTCAGCCATTTCTGCACAATAAAACAGAGATCCTCCTTTATTCTCTCATCCTCTCTTAAGGCAGTTCCTCAGAGGGGCAAAGAATATAAAACCCCCAAGGAAACCACCAGTCCCTGCTTGGGACCTCAACTTCATATTGGAAAAGCTGACCCTTCCTCCCTTCGAGCCAGCTTCTTCAACAGAGTTACAGTACTTGTCATGGAAAACAGCCTTTCTTCTGGCTATCACCTCAGCACGCAGGGTTTTGGAGCTACAGGCCCTCATGGCTGTGCAACCATTCATCATTTTCCATCAGGACAGAGTTTCCTTACGAACCAACCCTTCCTTTATGCCAAAGGTAGTATCCAGTGTAGCTTTGAATCAGACTATCCACTTACCTACCTTTTATCCTAATCCACAAAACAAAGGGGAAAGACTACTACATTCCTTGGACATTCACAGACAACTTCATTACTATTTGGACAGGACAAAGCCATTCAAGAAATCTGAGCAACTCTTTGTGTCCTATGCTGCAGGTGCTCAGGGAAAGGCTATTTCCAAACAGACAATTTCAAAATGGATAGCCCACTGCATACGCTTTTGTTACTCATTTCATGGAAAAACTGTGCCTGCATGCATCAGATCCCACTCCACCAGTGCCACAGCTACCTCTGCAGCCTTCCTCAGGGGGGTCCCTACCAAGGACATTTTGGAAGCAGCCACCTGGAGTTCAGTGCACACTTTCTCCAAGCACTATCACCTCCCACTATACTCAAAATCTAGAGCGGGCTTTGCCACAGCAG
Organism: Protopterus annectens; assembly: GCF_019279795.1. Lineage (NCBI taxonomy): Eukaryota > Metazoa > Chordata > Ceratodontiformes > Protopteridae > Protopterus > Protopterus annectens. The sequence goes on from NC_056731.1 coordinate 160,738,646, forward strand.
TCCTGCAGGGCATCCAAGCCCCTCCTAGTTCCACTTAGTGCCTACCACCCTTACTTAGCTTTGGGATTCTACCCATCTGTTATGACTGCAGCTGTATGCACAATGAACATAGTACAGTTTTGTACCTACCATAAATGTAGATGTTCGAGTGCTCATACAGCTGCAGTCCAGGTTTCCCTCCCTCCATCCCCTCTTAGGACAGGCCTTATGACAAACACTTTTCATATAACCTTTTTGGGGTATTCTTTTATGGTGTATTTGCTTGCAACTACTGTTTTTGATTTATCAACATTGCATCTTTGCATAACATTATGTTTGCCTTCCTTCTGGGGGCACCTGACATTTGGGGCAAGAAAAACTGAAGAAAATGGCGTCGGCTGCCTCTTTTATACCCCTGCTGCACTGACATCAGGGAAGAAGTGACGACAACTGACGCTGGACCTAGACTTTGGAATTCGGCTGACCGAGGACCCGCCTGATGGCAGGATAACCCATCTGTTATGACTGCAGCTGTATGAGCACTCAAACATCTATATTTATGGTAGGTACAAAACTGTACTTTTTCTCAAGATGAATGATATATTTAGACAACTCAAAAAGGTTCACATAGTCACCACTGAATATGCAGTCCCAAAATAGGGGCAACCAAGTAAAACTTAAAAAAAAACTTTAATTCCATTAATGTAATTAAAGTTTTTTTAAAGTTTTAAAGTTTTTATTTATTTTTTCTTTATTTAAATTTCGTAGTTTCAAAACTTCAATCTTACACTTTTATATATATATATATATATATATATATATATATATATATATATATATATATATATATATATATATATACATTTGTTTGTGTCTTTCGGCTTTTCCCGGTTAGGGGTCGCCACAGCGGAACTCCGGTCCGCTAATGATTGGCAGTAGAGTTTTACGTGCTGGCTTGCCAGGCCTAACGCACAACCTTCAACGAAGGAACGCCCATTCACGCATGTCGCCACACAGAAGACGCTCTAAATGAGAATTGAACGGGCAATGTCTAGATATATGTGTGTGTGTGTGTGTGTGTGTATATGTGTATATATATATATATATATATATATATATATATATATATATATATGTATGTATGTATGTATGCATAAGTTCTTGGGGGCTTGCCATTCACAAGGGGAGTGCAAGAGGCTTTCTTCTGCAAAAAATACTTTTAAATTTCTTTTGTGGGTTGCATCCAAGCAGTTTAACACCAAGATAAACCTTAGAGATTAGTAGTTGAAACTTAATTTCCATTCTATTTGCCCATAAAATGTACCAGTTTTCTTCAGAACACAACTTGTCTGCTAGAATTTATAGTTCTTCCTTACTCTATTCTCCCTGCAGTTAATGTAATGTGACATTCAGTGTTACATCTTCTGAATCTAAAGTTATCTGTGCAGAAACACAAAATTAATTACCTCAGTAACTGTAAAGGAGGTAATCAAAACTTCCAAAACTACAAATAAACTAAAATCTGCAAAGAAATCCATCTGTAAAACAAATACATTTTAAACAAATTTAACTTTAGCTAAATGTTTTCATCCTAAACAGTATTTCAGATAAAAAAAACACTAAATTGCATACAAAGAGAAAAAGTTAGATCAAATATATGGTGAGATCACAAATGGTATTCTAAATTGCAGTATGCTTTAACTTGTTTTCAAAATAATATTTTTACAGTTTCATTCAATACTGGCTTATGGCAGGCATCCAAAACTGTTAGAAATATACACTTTAAATGTAGATAATTTACAAAGCCGCAATGCTAACAGAAATGTAATACACATATTGTTGCAGCATATGTTATGTCAGTACTAGTCGTCAGTGTGATGCTTCCTTTTATGTGAAAAAATGTTAAAAAATGTCAACAGAAATGTATTGACTGCGAGGGGGGTGAATAATAGCCATGTAACATATGCTTTTTTTAAACATGTTTCTACTCATTGGGGTATTCTGTTTGTTTCCACATATTACAAAACATCTTTTAATCTGTTACGGGTTATGACCTTGCAAATTACTGGAAAATAAAGAGAATCGTACTGGTAGACAGTTTTGGATGCATGCCATGAACAAGAACTGAATGAAACTGTATAGATTAAAGCAAGCATGACGTTATTTGTGATATCTCTGTTGATTTGTTTTGATTTGAATGGACCTTTTTATCAGTACTGTTTATCCATGTACGTGGCATACATCTCCTCCTATAAATATGCCTCACGCTATTAATTTTCAATGTCAGTGTTATTTCATTCATTGCAATATTTGCTTTGTTTTTATTTTTTGACTGTGTATCTTTTCGTCTTTATTTCTAAGCTGTCTTCCTCATCCTCAGTCATGTCTTTTTAAACCCATTCCGGCACATTATAATTATTTTTATGAATTATCCCATCAATTTCCTGTAGTATTTCCCCTTGCGATATGCTTCATAAGTCTTTTCTTCTTTACCAGTACAAATTCCTATTCATCCCCATGCTTGCTTAGTTCTGCTTGTTCCTTCCCTTTTTCCCCAACAAACACGTTATGCATACCTCACTACCCCACTTTTTCTTAGCTAAACACTTAACTTGCTCTTCTCCATCCAGTGTCCTTTGTAACTTATTTACACTGTCTTTAAACCAACAATTTCATTCACATACCCCACATTCACACACACATAATCTGGGCAGCACTTATTGTGTGTATATCTTTTACATGGACTTCCCTAAGAATCATCCTAACATGCTCATTTCTGCATACACTAAATACATTTGGAGGGGTGTGTTCTGAGTAATATGCTTCTGCCCCCCTCAGCATAAAATTTGTTGAACAGCAGACTTCATTAGTTTTATTTCTAGTATCACATCTACAAGTCCTTTGTCGAAAGTCAGTAAGTATAAGATGTCCTTCAAGAATGCAACTGCAGTCATAACATATGGGTTGTCCTGCCTCAGGCAGCCCTCGGTCGGCCGAATTCCAAAGTCTGGGTCCGGTGTCGGCTGGTGTCGCCTCCTCTCCGACGTCACAACGGCTGGAGTATAAAGGCATCCGCCGACGCCATCTTCTCCAGTCTTTCTTGCCGCGAAGTGCCCGAAGCAGAAGCAGTTCGCAAGTGCCGGTCGGTCAGCTCCTGTGTTTTCAGTACCGAAGTCATCTAAAAGCTAAGTACCCCGTTGGGGAACATTTATTCTTGCCTCAGCCGATGTCAGAACAAATTGAGAAAGTTAATAATTGTTTGTCTTGTGGTAAACAAATACCTCATAAGGACTTCCATTCTCTCTGCCTTCCTTGCCTGGGCCCAGACCACGACGTCTCGGCCTGTGCTGCCTGTGCTTGCAGAACAGAAATGTTGTAAAGCTAATGTTTTTATAATATGTATTATAATTAGAAATTCTTTTGCCTCTTTGAGCATGTCATTTGGATAGAAAGTCAAAAACACTTTTTTTTGTAAATTGAAACTCACTTTGGAGCTCATTTTCCTTTCAGCCAGCAAAGAAAAAATACCTTTGTGTTTACATTAGCTGGAAAACTATTGTCTTCATCAGCAAACCGTTCTCTATAAATGTATGGTTAATTTTTTTTTTACCCCTCCCCCGGCTTCATCCAATGGCACTCTTACTCTGATTCCTTTCTTCTGTTTCCAGGTTTGCCAGCCTCTCACAGCAATTTGGACTTAATCTGATGTGGGCCTTGTCACCTGGTCCAGAGAGGATCTTAAGGGTGTCCTGCGGGGTCTTGGTCAAAAACCATCAGCTGGGGGATTTTTTTACAATATTATCTACCCAGTTACTGTTCCCAACGACCTCATCTGTGCTCATTGACACTTGTCTGAGGGTTTTCCCCTCTTTGGAACACCCCTCCCCTCAGAAGCATCATTGATGGTCCCCATCCTCCCGAAGATGGGCATGCCCAGTTCTCCTTGCCAATTGCTCAGTCACCCAAGCTGCTAATCAAACCTGGGATGCCTGGCTCATAGTCATGGCATGGCACTGGCTGGATGGTTCACATTATTCCACTTGAAGTATTACATTTGCAGTGTTTAGCCATTCACTGAAAAGAAGATGTAGAAGAGCATCACAGTGCTATTCTTTAACAGCATCCACATCATTCTTGCATAATAAAGAGTGAACTCGGAGGCCCCATGCCTCAGATTTTCCCTGCAGTTTGCTAATTCTGATTCCGTACATTGTCCCCAGCCTCGTTTATTCTGCTCACTTCATTCTTTCCCTTCTCTGTGCTCTGGTTCATGCTTGGCCCTGGACCACAGAGTGAGCACAGATTGTTTCTTTTCTTTTGCCTTTGCACTCTTTTGATTTTCATCCGCCGTCTTCAGTGTTCCCTTGCCATTATTCTGCACTCTCTATACTGTGTATTTCTGCACCCCAGTGTTCCATTTCTGGCTCTGTCTACTCAAAAGTGGCAATTCAAGCAGCATTTTTAGCAGCATGGTTGTGAGGGTGAATCACTTTCAGCCTTCTGCATTCTAAGTACACTAGCAATCTCTAACTCTGATGAATAAACTGCTGAATTCCCAGTCTCTGTGCTTGTCATTAGCTCCGCTTGCATCTGTCACATTGGGATCACAATTAAAAATTTTGCATTTGTATCACTACACACACCAGTTTACAAGACAAATGAAAAAATTCTCATCAGCATCACAACAACAAGTCCGTATACTGGCAGTGGTGAAAGCTGAATTAGAAACTCATGGAAGACTGGGGTAGTGAAGCTATGAATGTGACATTAGAGTGTAGCACAAGTAATTGCTCATTATAACGAAAGGTAATCACTAGTCTATTATGAGCAGATCTTACTAAGCAACCCATCACAGATCTTACTAAGCAACCCATCACTTCTGTTATTCAGTGTATTTCCTTACAAAGTGACAGTAACGTGGTGGGTACTGCAAGTTATTTCTGGTACTTAACTCTCCAGTCAGTGCCTTTTAGCTTTGCAAAGAAGTAATCTGTGGTTGCCATCTGTTGTTTACTGAAATTTATACCATGAGTAGTAAAAATCAGTAAGCCAGCAGCTGATTCTACCTGTTGCTTAATGATGTTCAGAAATCTGGAGGTGGGGGTTAAGGATGGATCTTCCCTTATTACATTAAATAGGCAGCCAAAGTAGCACTGTAAATTCCATAACCAGATATTATTACAATAAAACAAGCTTACCAAAAGAAAGAAGCTTTAGTACAGCTATTTTCCCTTGCAGTAAGCCTTTCCAGTTCTTAGACTGCCAGCTGAGGTTTCTTGCTAATGGTGGCGGGGTCTCTGCATGGAGGTTAGTTTCACTGGCAGAGTGGTAAACTAATGTGGCAATCTGGGGGAAATGGCTAATGCTAATTATTTTTGTCTGATATTACTTTGTCAGGAATGCCAAACTTAAAATATTTTCACTACTGTACCCGCGGTGGTGGTGCTGCGGTAGCATTGTCGCCTCACAGTACGACGCTTTCCGGTTCGATTCTCAGCTAGAGCGTCTTCTGCGTGGAGAGATGCGTGAATGGGCATACCTTCGTTGAAGGTTGTGTGTCAGGCCTGGCAAGCCGGTACGTAAAAATCAACTGCCAATCATTAGCGGACCGGAGTTCCGCTGTGGCGACCCCTAATCGGGAACAGCCGAAAGGCACAAACAAACTGTACTCTAAATTGCTGCTTCTGGATATTTCAAGTAATGGTCAGCACACTATTGATAATGAACATTTTTGTGGTGAAATATACCTCCTCACACTTTTTCTCAAGGAAAACGTAGTATTTTGTGTGACACTATTACTTCTGTTTGATTCTGACCTTATCAGAAATGCCACTCCTTTACATCATCAGTTTAATACATTCAGACTTCTTTGGCCATTAAAGAATATCTTGTATTCTTTCTTCACATTTGATAATTTCTAGATGTGATTCGTGGATTTCATGTAACATAGCTTTACACAACTGACAGGTACTGCCAACTTTGACACCTTTAAACACCAAGCCTTGAAAGCTCATCATGGTAGGGGGAAGAATGCTTTGATATCCAGATGCACTAAATTATTATTATCTGGCCACACATTCAGAAGTACATCTCATGATAATTGTGTTCCATTTCCACTGTTGCACTGATGTAGCTTTTCCAGCTTCTCCATCAATATAAACAGTTGTGGGATAATCCACAAAACATCCAGATCTTTCTCATTAGATCTTCTCTACACTATGCATGTCTGATCTTTTTAGGGTGTCAACTATATACCTTAGCTTACCTGGTTTAAACTAAACTTGAGGATTAAATGCTTGCAAACAAAGTAACATTATTTACAGTCTTGCTGTAACTCTGTGAATATATTTTTAAATGTACTGTTTATTGACTTATTTATCAGAGAAATAATCGTGAAACCTTTGATAACCAAGAACTATGACCAACTTCCGCTTCTGTATTTCTGCATAGTGTGTTTGAACATGAGTCAAAACTCTTGACTCATATGTTGGTGGTCTTCCTTCTTACAGTAGTACTGTTTCAAACCATTGTTGACTAGATCCTACTTGATGTGTAACTGTTCACATGACATATCAGACCGTTTCAAAGTGGGTACCTCATGGATAACATTGTTAGCATCACAAAAGCACCTTGCTCTGTGGTCAGAAACCAAGTAATACAACATCATTAATGATATTTTAATATTGCACAAGTTTGGAATGAACTTAGAAAGACATTGCACCATATCTAGTTATCACAGAAGAGGTGACATTGTGGTATTTCTATATATTTGCAATTGCTTTACCCTTATCAGAATCATATTAAGACCTTTGGAATTAAAAAATGTCTTATGTACTCATATATTTATTTAGTTCATTGATGGAGTAGTGCACTGACCACAGTGCACCATTTGCAGATGCACCCATGGTACTTGAGAGATGATACATAGATCTAACAATCACTGTTCAGTTTCAAGCTTCTTTGCCTTAATATGTCTAGCATTTTAATAATCATTAAGCTATGTTCCCATATAATACTTTCTCCAGACAGATCATCAGTTCCTTTAACAATGCTTTTCAACCTTCAAGTTATTTCAGCTACTGCTCTTTGAAACACGTTTGCTAGCAACATTCTGGAAGACAAACCTGTAAACTTGTATGTACCCAAAGGGATACTAAATATGTAAAGTTTCAATCTGGTTTCTTCCAGCCTAATTTCTTACTACCTTTAATAGCCACAAAAATAGAGGCAAGCCTTGTATTACTCATAGTAAGGCAAGCAGCTCTTTATTGTTTTTAAGTGAGTATTATTTTTTAATAATCCATTTAAGTCTTGAACATTTATTCATATTCTAAGCTTCTTTTGCTTCTGAATTGTTAACATGCAATTCACCCATTGATTTGGTTATGTATGCTTAGTAGTGATACCCATAGCTTCCATTTGTCTTGGTTTCTGCTCAGTTCTATATTGGAGGACAATGGGGAATCATTTTCACTTAATGTATAGCAGGTATTGCCTCACTTGAAATCTTATACAAAAGTCATTTCGTAGGCATCCCTGACCATTAAACAAATCAGGATAAATTCTGCATTCACCATCAGTAAACTGAGAAATACAAACAGTACTTTGAGTATTTTGTTTTTAGCCATCAGTGAAGTGCTTATAGCAGTATCCATGTTATTTGCCATATCAGTATTCTAGTTTCTATCCTCAACAACTCCTTTAGTAGAAACCTAAATGCTGTGACTACCTCTAACATCAACAGAGTAGCAAGGGTGGGAGTGGGGCATCTGCCCCATTTGCAAGGTTTTAGAGGGCACAAACCTGTTTGTGTACCAGCATTTCTGAATGCCAGTGCAGAAAGTGATATCAGGGCATTAGTGTGAACTAAAAAACAAAAAACGGCCCAGGCTAATGGTACAAACAAGCAATTTAGTACAGTTTAAGCACTTCTGTAGGTACAAATGCTCCCACTTCTTCAGACTGAATTACAAAGTTAATGAAACACTTATAAATAGCATTCAAAATAAACACATGACAATCAGCTGATCAATGAAATCCAATAAAACTTGAATAGTAATTAAAAAACACACATAAATCAATATGCATTCAAAAATGTATAAACAAATATAAATAGAAAATTCTGCTTTAGCTGGTTTATACTTGTTTGTGCCCTAAAAGTAGACTAAAAATTATCTCTTCAAATTCTTTAACTATAAAATGCAAGCTATAGAGCATGCATCATTTAGCCCAGGATATTTAAAAGCATCAAATTTAAGCTGCCACAACAGCTCATGCTGTTCCAGCCATAAAGAGAATGGCCCACCCCTTATATGGTTAAAGATCTGATCAATTACTCTAAAGGAAAATATATGTCTAGGATTATTAAGGACATGTTTGGCTAAAGCATTCTCAGGTTTTAAATTTCTTATGGCATACTGATGCTCATATATTCATTCTCTTGAGTTTCCTGTCGGTCTTGCCTATATAGAAACAATGACAGGAATTACATTTAGCTAAACAAACACAACTTTTAGAGTTACAATTATTATCTCCCATGGCAAGAAAATTTCATGTTGTTGACCTGGTAATTGAGTCCAGTGTCAATAAATTTGCAATAAGGGCAATCTTTACAATTAAACATACCCTTTGTTCTCAATATTTGGGATGTATTACTTCCTAAAAGGTACAATAAGTACTATTAAACATTATAATAAGAATATTATATCCGCTAACCAATAGCAGTGTATTGAGAACTGCCAACATAGGGAATTACATCTGACGAACAAGCCCCACATCACTTATGGCTATAGGAGCATCATACATCTAGGTACAACAGTACTATATCAATTCAGATGGAGCTTACAGCTTCAATAAATTCATAAGCAGAGAAGCTATAGTAGTAAAGTAAGAGTAGAGTAGATATTAATCTACTACGTTTGGTGAACAACTCCTGTACATAGTTGTATCACACAGACTAGAGAAGACGCTATAGGTGCACCGTACATTTAAGTATAACAGCACCATATGAATTTAGAAGGAGCTATTAGCTTCTATAAACTTACAAGTAGAGAAGCAATAGTAGCAAAATCCAGAGTAGAGTAGGTACTAATTTATTTTGGTTGGTGAACAACTTAGTATATAGTTATATTACGTAGACTAGAGAAGATGCCCTCAAAATGTTCATCGGATTTAGTGGTATGTCCAATGGAGTATATTGTTATATGAATGGACGCAGATAATATGCGAAGTATAAATTCTGATAGAATTCATTTGATGTAGTAACAAACCCGCTTGAAAGGTGATGGATGGTAGTAGGATTCATGATTACAGATTTTATATGGTCACGCATCAATGCTCGCAATGAAGTCATGACAACTGATAAAAGTTGGAGCGGTATTGTCAGACATTTGTATATTTTAGTTTTAGGAGTTTTTTAATCCAAGATATATGAATTAGAATTATGCTGCGCTAGGTAAAATCTAAAACCTTTTTATGTATGCCTGATCAGGATTAGTACTGGGCTTATGTTAGCTGATGCCATGTTCGGCGTTAGTACATGTATTTTTTAATAATGAGATTTTAATTATCAGGTTTGCTAAGTTAATTATTTAGATAGCACAAATCATGAAAGAATAATGCACTAGGTAGGTAATGTGCATAATAAAGGTCAGTAAAACATCCATATATTAGATCTTAAAAATATTTTACTGCATTGTGAAGCTGTTTATTTGGATAGGAGTGAAACTAGATTACAGGGGCAACTAAGCGATAAGCTAATGTAGTCATAAGTAAATTAATAAGATGTTTGCGTAGTTGTTAATATGTGTCATAATACTAATAGCAATAATGATAACATTTTTAAACACATTATAATTGTGCATATATTTGTTTATGTGAAGGAAAACTTTCCCAGATTGTAAAGTACAGGAGATAGTGAATGTGAATACACCTTTAAAAGAGTAATTGATTATGTTTTACTCGTCAGTACGTCACTGTTTTATATAAAAGGTTGTAATTGATAAGTGTTTGAATTTTAACGGTCTGATGAAGCTAATGTGAAAGTGCTTACTTGTTGCATGCCAATAAACCTGTTTTTACAAACGGAATATTTATGCGAACGGAATCTTCAGTATTCAGCCATGGAAAGTTTATATATTTGGATTTATATTGATATACTGGATTTCCAGGTTTGCTTTGTTTGCCTTTGGGTTATATTTACTGGGCTGATTTAATCCTAAACTATAAAAAGACTAAATTCTTGTTTTTTTCTACCTAAATCCCCCAACCACCTTAAGTTTACTTTCCCTATCTCATCCCTTAACAATATTCCTATCACTGTTGAATCTCATACTAAGATTCTGAAGGTCACAAAAGATGACCAACTCAAATTTGAGTTTCACATCCTCAACTACATCAAGAAAACCCATCAAAAACTTGGACTGCTCTACAAAAATAAAAAATTCATATCAAATGAGGCTAAAATCTCCTTTCACATGCCTATCTTCTCCCTAGTCTCTTTTATGGCTCACAAATTTTCACCCACCTAAAGGCCTCTCTCCTAAAAAAAAACTAGAAACCACCTATAGTAAAGCTGCCAGATTTATAGCTAACCAAACCTTCAAATCTCACCACTGTCTTTCTCTAAACACATTAAACTTGGTTAGAATTTCCCCACCAACTACTTCTCTCCCAGCTTCAGATCATACATCCCATCCCGTGTAAGCCCTCCTTTTGTCTTGATATCTCCTCACTTGTCTACTTCTACCCTACCAGGGCTATCAGAAACTCTGATCAAAATCTATTACAAATCTACAGACCAAATACTACAATAGGACATAATCTATACAGTTAAGCCCCCCCCGGAAACTTCTCCTGAATATTAGAAGCATAAATCACCCACAACAATTCAAAATTACTCTCAAAAACTTTCTGACTAGCACCTGGACTTGCCACTGTAAACACCCTCCCTGAACTTATCCTTACGCAGCTACAGTACTCTGTCTGGTAAAACTACCCTGCTGCCTACTTTATCACTCCTGACTACTAAATCTAAACCCTTTGACACTTCTTACACTTCATATAACTCAAATTATTACCTTCTCACTAAACACTCTCATGCTACTTAATTTACTACCTGTATGTAAGAATTTCTCCAAACAACTCTACTTCTGATGTGATTAATATTACTGTCTTGTAAATGTCTCAGACTAACTGCATTTAATTGCTCATTTAAACCCATCCTGTACAAACCAATGCTTTTTCATAACCTGTAACTCAAATGATTAAATAATTTTTATACTTTAATCTATGAATTTGGTATTCTAGTTATTATCAACTTTAATTTTTTTAGTATTATTATTTTTTTGTGGATAATTGTGGAGCTTTTCTCCCAGGACCGCCACTGAAAAAGGGCAACAGCTCATTCGGACAATCCTGGTCAACAAATGACAAATAAACAAATAAACATGAATGTTATATTGTGGTTGAAAATGGAAGGCACTTCTGTAGTGTGACCCTGCTGGAAATACTGTGAAGTGGTAAAGGAATATGCTAAGGAAACGACCATGGCATTGCTGAGGGCTGAAGATGTTTTGTTTGTAACCAGGGTATAGGTGTGTTTACAGGTGTAGGGCAATAATTTTAAAGGCGAAACATAAACACAAGTGGGGCTGTTTGTTGTTGGGTTACTAAGGGAATGGGACAGATTTTAGATTTTGGTAATGTGAGGCACTGATGTCTTGTTTTAGGGGAAAATACTATACAGAGGCAGGCTTTGATAACACATGTTTCTAGTAACTTGTGGATGTTCATCGTGTTACACTGCTGCAGTCATTACATTTGGGTTATCCTGCTGTCAGGGGGTTCCCCAGTCAGCCTGAGTTCCAAAGTCTTGGTCCGGCATAGGTTGCTGTCGCCTCCTCCCTGACGTCAGTGCGACAGGGGTATATAAGATGCAGCTGACGCCATTTTCTTCAGTCTTTCTTGCCGCGCAGTGCCCGAAGTAAAAGCAGTTCGCAAGTGCTGGTCGGCTGACTCCTGAGATTTTCATTCCGAATCCAGAACCGAAGTCTTCTACAAAGCTAAGTACCCCGTTGGGGAAACTTTTTCTTGCCTCAGACCGATGTCAGTAAAAGTTAATAACTGTATTTCTTGTGGGAAGCAAATACCGCATAAGGATTTCCACTCCTATTGTATCCCATGCCTAGGCCCAGACCACGCCGTCACTGGTTGTCGGTTTTCTGCTAAGTTTAACAAGCACACTATTAAACGTCGGTTTGATTTTGCCCGACATTATTTTGGCAGAAAATTCAATTACACCATGCCGTCGGAACTTCCGACGACCGGAATACATAAAAAGTGCAAAGACAAGGACAGGCATCCGAGGCCCAAAACTAACGATGAGGCCTCTTCTAGGCTGGTCGCCGGTCCTCCGGTTTTCAGCGAGGTGCCTACGCAGCCCCTGACGACCGCTTCCAAAGAACCACAGACTGCCTCTGATTCCCACGTGGAGCTGGCTGGGCCCTTGGACGCACAAGGTTTTCAGCCTATCGGCACTAACCCTTCAGAGGGAACCGAAGTAGCTGAGCAAACCACAGCTTCAGAGGGTGTTTTGAGACCTACCCAGTTAACCATTAAACCCTCTGCTAAGTCTAAGCCCCCCTTAAAAACAAAGAAACAGTTACAGCATTCTCCGGGACAGGCCTCCATGCCTAAGAAACAAATGATCAAAATGGCCGAAGACCTAATCACCCTTCTGATAAAAGGCCCAGACAGAATGCAGACTATGAATCTTCCGACCAGGTGTCCATTTCGTCAGATTCATCCTCAGACCTAGGATACTCTTTACCCCTTTATGAGGATTCTGATGCTGAGGAATCAATTCCATCAGCCTCTCCGCCTGAGGACTACTCCTTTGGGAAGACCTTACATACCATGAGGGAGCATTTCCATTGGGAAAGCCAGGATTACTCAGAATCCAAGAAAAGGCTCAAAGACTTACTTTTATTACCTCAACACAGACCCCTTGCTATTCCGCCAGTGTTAGATATTGCGGATGATGTCTACACTGAATCCAGCTTAAACCCTGACTCCTTACCCCCAGCCCCAGTTACACCTGACAGATATTACAGAGTCCCCGACTCTCACAAATTTCTGTATAAAAACCCTGTTACTGACCCTGAAACTGTTTCTCAGGGACCCAAAGGAATTAAGGCCTCATCAGCAAAAAACCCAGTTCCCTCTGACAGAGATTCCAGAGCAATAGACAGATGGGGAAAGAAAGTATACACGTCTGAAACTTTAGCAATGAGAGTCTTAAATTGCCAGTTTCACATGCTAAAATATCAGCAATTTTTGATGTCTCAGTTGAAACAAAAGATGCTTCCAGATTCAGATCTTCCTAATTTTAAAGAAATGCAGGATTTATTGCATGCAGCTGAACAAGTGGGAAAACATACTTTGCAATGTGGTTTTGATTCCTTAGAGGCCTCCTGTAGAGCAGCAGTTACAGGCTCTGTCATTAGAAGACATGCTTTTGTTGAAAGAACATATGTTACCAGATCATGTTAAAGCAAAATTATTGGATGTACTTTTGCAGCGGGATGTGTTGTTTGGAGTTACGGCAGAAGAGGTATTAAAGAAGATGGAGGATAAGGCAAAATCTATGCAAACGGTGAAGGATTTCTTACAGATTCAGCCCAATTGTTTTAACAGGAATTGGCCAACAAAGAATTGGTCCTTTCCAGTCACAGATAGACCTCAAAGGGGCAGATACAGACGTCCAAGAGGTAGAGATCAAGCACAAGGTCCTTACAGGCCTCGACAATGGGGTACACCAGGCCAGAATGAAGGTGAAGACAGGCCCCAACCATATAAAAAGCAGCCTCAATGACTTCCCACTACAGCTGTCAAACAGCTTTTTCTTGGCAGCCCCCCTTAGGAGGAAAACTGGCACTTTTCCATCACAATTGACATTGCATCACCAAAGACAAACGGGTTCTCAACATTGTGTCTCAAGGTTACAGGTTCCACTTTCACACTCTGCCAAGGTTAAAAGGAATGCCAAATCTGCCACCAAATCAATGGGCAGAGGCTCAAAAACAGATTACAGCACTCATGGACATGAGAGCTGTTCAAAAGGTACCACCACAGGAGCAAGGACAAGGATTTTACTCAAGACTCTTTCTGGTTCCCAGAAAAGAAAGCCTGGAGACCCATTCTGGATCTTTCTTCTCTAAACACTTACCTGGATGTTCCGAAATTCAAAATGTTGACACTACAGCAGCTTCTTCCCATGCTGGGCAAGAAAGCTTGGCTTGTGACTTTGACCTCAAGGAGACATACCAGACAAAACTGCAGAAGATACCTCAGATTCATAGCTGGCTAAATGCACTATCAATTCTCTGCACTGCCCTTTGGCTTATCTACTGCGCCCAGGGTCTTCACAAAGTGCCTGGCACCAGTAATTGCATTTTGCAGACAAAAAGGAATACAAATGTATCCGTACCTGGATGACTGCCTGATTCAAGCAGAGAGCAAGGACATTCTTCTTAAGCATCTGGCGTTCGTAAAAAAGTTATTAAGTTGCCTGGGGTACACAGTAAACAAAAAGAAATCAAAACTAGTGCCCTCACAAGAGATAATATTCCTGGGTGCCAGCTTGAACACAACAGCCCAGATGGCTTATCTCACGCCAGACAAGCAAGGACATCTGACTCAATACTTTCAATTGATGGCAACAAAGACCCAACTCCCTGCAAGAAAAATTCTGCAGGCCTTGGGCTACATGGCATCTTGCATACTACTAATTCCATATGCCAGACTGCATATGAGGAAACTACAATGGTGCCTAAAGAGTGTATGGTCTCAACACTGTCAAAGTTTGGAAACAATTATACCACTAATTCCTTGGCTTCAACAGGAGTTTCGATGGTGGACTCAAGCTTGTCACCTCAACAAGGGACAGCCTTTTACTCAACCCACAGCCAGGCAAACACTGACAACAGATGCATCAGATTACGCCTGGGGAGCACACAGCAGGAAAATATATTCAGGGCAAGTGGCCCGCAGAGTAAAGGCATCTTCACATCAATAAAAAAGAGGTGCTAGCTGTACAAAATGCACTTATAGCTTTCAAGGACTTGCTGCATCCAGGACATCTACTACTAAAGACAGACAACACCACAGTTCTGTGGTACATAAACAAGCAAGGGGGCACACACTCCTACCCCCTCTGCAGACAAGCCATGACCTTGTGGAACACAGCTCTAGACTACCAAGTTCATCTGCAAACACAATTCCTGCCAGGAGAGAAAAACACACTGGCAGACGACCTAAGCAGAAACATCATGGATCCCCACGAATGGGAATTGAATCCACAAATATTCAGAATGATAACACAAAAATGGTGGAGCCCGGACATAGATCTGTTTGCATCCCCAATGAACTGCCAGCTACAGAAATTCTGCACAAGAAGTTACCATCCACAAGCATGGAAAGTGGATGCCCTCTCATTCAGCTGGAAAAACCTGCAAGTATACGCTTTCCCACCTTTACCTCTCCTTCCAAAGGTACTCATAAAAGCCAGGCAAGAAGAGCCAAAGATGATCCTGATTGCACCAGACTGGCCACTCCAGCACTGGTACCCAATCTTAAAGAACTTAGTACAAGAACCACCCTGGATTTTGCCTCAGATCCCACATTTGCTGACACAGAACAACAATCAGATACTTCACAGCCAGCTAAAGACCTTAAACCTAGCTGCATGGAAAATTCCTTAGTCAAGCAAGCAATGTCTCTCTCCAAAGCTGTTATGGATGTCATTCTGGAGGCTAGAAGGCCTAGCACCAGGAACGCCTATTCGGATAAATGGAAGAGATTCTGTGCCTGGAACCAGGCGCACAGCCTTGACCCTCTTGTCCCAAACATTCCTCAGATACTTCAATATTTAACTGAGACGCTGGACAAGGGCGTCTCCTTCTCATCCATCAAGATCCACGCCTCTGCCATTTCTGCTCATTACAACACGGATCCACCAATTTTCTCTAATCCTTTGCTCAAACAGTACCTCAGAGGGGCTAAAAACATAAGACTACCCTGTAGAGCACCTACTCCAACTTGGGACCTCAATTTTGTTTTGGAGAAATTAACTTTACCTCCTTTTGAGCCTGCTAACACAGCAGAATTAAAATATATCTCTTGGAAAACTGCTCTGCTACTGGCAATAACATCAGCACGAAGAGTTTCAGAATTACAGGCACTGATGGCAGTGGAACCTTTCCTCATTTTCCACCAGGACAGAGTGTCTTTAAGAACTAACCCTATGTTTATGCCAAAGGTGGTATCAAGTGTGGCTCTAAACCAAACTATTCACTTGCCAACTTTTTATCCAAAACCGCAGAACAAAGGGGAGAAACTACTACATTCTTTGGACATTCACAGACAGTTACGCTTCTACTTGGGCAAAACCAAATCTTTCAGAAAATCTGAGCAATTATTGGTAGCATATGCTGCAGGAGCACAGGGAAAAGCCATTTCAAAACAGACTATTTCAAAATGGATAGGGCATTGTATACATTTCTGCTATACACACCATGGGAAATCTGTACCTAGCAGCATTAGATGTCACTCCACCAGGGCAACATCCACTTCAACTGCTTACCTCAGAGGAGTACCTACCAAGGACATTTTGGAAGCAGCTACATGGAGTTCTGTGCATACCTTCACCAAGCATTACCATTTGCCTTTATACTCCAAATCCAGAGCTGGCTTCGCCACTGCTATGCTGCAGGGCCTTATAGCCACCCCTAATGCCTTATAGAACCAGCCACCCTACCTCAGCTTTGGGATTCCACCCAAGTGTAATGACTGCAACAGTGTAACACAATGAACATAGTACAGTTTTGTACCTACCATAAATGTAGATGTTCGAGTGTAAACACTGCTGCAGTCCAGGTTACCTTCCCTCCTTCCTCTCTTACTTTCTTGTACGTACCTAGGTCTTCTACCCTTTTCTACCTATGGGGAGTATTTGCTGGTGACTGGAAATCTGTGTTTGCTTTTCTTTTGTATACTTTACTAGCAATTTGAATTGCCTACCTATTTGGGGGCACCTGACATCTGGGGCAAGAAAAACTGAAGAAAATGGCGTCGGTTGCATCTTATATACCCCTGGCGCACTGACGTCAGGGAGGAGGCGACAGCAACTGACGCCGGACCAAGACTTTTGAACTCAGGCCGACTGGGGAACCACCTGACTGCAGGATAACCCAAGTGTAATGACTGCAGCAGTGTTTACACTCGAACATCTACATTTATGGTAGGTACAAAACTGTACTTTTTAGAGGAGCTGATTAAGAGATGATAAAAGTTTTAATGTTTTGTATTAGATTATACTTTACCACATTGTATGGATATGTAGGAACATGCCACAGAAGAAAAAAAAAACAGGCAAACAAAACGATATCTCACTGGAAACATCTCTGGCAAATTAATATACGTATTACAATTTGAAAGGGAAGTAGCTGTGTTGTGCTTACATTAAGATGCATTCTGAGAGGAGCGGAGAGAATATTTTTTTTCAGAGTGAAGGGGGCTTACTGCAAAATTACTTTCCAGGTTGTTACTAAAAAGAGAGAGAATAGCAGTGGAGCTGTTATTGCATGTGAGGTTTGGAGCCATTCTTTTAAGTAACAAAAACAGTTGAGTCATAGTTTTACTGAAGCTGGGCAGATCCCGAGTTCAGATGTAAGCTATGTCAAAGACAAAGAAATGATGCTCTAACACTAAAGCAATATATTAAATCCCACCTGAGACTGTTGGAGATAAGTTTACAAATAGTATTGGAGAGACAATAAAGAACTTAGTACAAAATAGATCAAATGAATCTTGACATTTTATTTTTATGCATTTATTTTTGTTTTTTATTTTAAAATGTATTTACTGGATAAGTGACCCCTCACAGTCACGCTCTGGTAGAAAAACATTACAAAATAAAATATGCACAGTAAAATGACAGTAAATACAAAGGAAATGGCAAAAATGCACATGAAGCTTTTCTTTAATATAGCAGGGGACAAGAAATGCTCAGGAGGTGAATTATTTCACCAAATTGTGCATAATGCAGTAGTGATACGTAGGGGCCATAACAATGCTCACCTTCAGTTGTATTAGTGGAAATATATTCCTAATTGTCCCAAAAATAGTTTTAAATTATCTTTCTGTAGTTATAGAACTGTACAGCTTCTGGCTTTGCTGGAACTGACGGTTTATTACTGATAAACGTACCCCAACACTAGCAGAGCCAGTTATGGGGGAGCCACTGGCTTATGGCACATTGTATTATCCCATAGTGAGAATGTGAGTGTTATTTTCTGGGATAAGATTCCAGAATGCCTGATGGAGGTCATCGGATTAATGGATAATCCCTTGGCTGAGTTTACTGAATAGCATACCTCACAGCATGACATCTTTCCAACAAACATGTGTAGTACTATACATACCATTGTATTCTGTAAGTCACTTAGAGACAGAGAAAATATCCTCTGTAGCTTCAACATACAAGTTGTTATTGTACCACCTCCATGATCACCAGTAAGTAGTTCTTGGAAATATCAGAAAAAATAGGAGTTATAGTGGGGTGGCATGTGTTGAAGATGATGGGATATTAAAAGGAGGTATGTGAGAATTTAAATAATTGGTTTAGAAACAGAAAGAATGCAGAGCTGAGATTGGAGTTGTACATAGCAGATCCTTATTTAGTTGTTGAGTTTATCTATCTTGTACCTAACAGTATTTCAAGGGGAATTAAATTCATCAGAGAAAAAGCTGTGGTCAGGATCAAGATATAGCTTGAATATGTTTAATAGGCAGTGCTTGTAGTGCCCTGTCAAGGAGTGAGAGATGATGTGTTTATGTGAGAAGTTTCTTGATGTTTTGTTCCTTGGACATTGAGACATTAAACACGTTATTAGTCTGCAGCTGCCATAGCAACTCGTTCATAAAATGCAGAAATTATTCACTCAGGAGTTAAGGATGTTGCTAACCTTTCAGTGTACCAGTGGATAGGTATTCCAACACTTTACATAATCAGATGAGAACATTTAAATTGTTTAAGAATAGAATTATAGGAGGAGTTGGTGGGATCTAACCAGTTATCTATCCATCACCCCCCTTTTTTCTATATTTTCCACATGGGGTTGGAGTGTCATATCAACAGTGACCATCATTTAGAGCCAATGTTCATACTGCTGGGTGGCTTGCCCTGCCATCATGTCCACCAAACAGCCTAGACATTGACATAAGGCCTTCAAGTCGAGCAGTGTGTTGGGGAGGGGATTGTACATACTGATTTGATCATACAGGTAGTGCCAGTGAAAACAGCTGATTAGCGTGCTTCAGTAGCCTTAGTATTGTATTAGCCCCTGTACACTTATCTTTTCCTTTCTGCTCATGTGTCATGGAAAAACATTTTAGAGTAGCCAAGACTGAAAATAATGGGAATATATTTACACCTTGATTACACATATCAGTGCAGAAAGGAAATTATATACTGTGGTCTTTAATTAGCAACAAGTTATAATGCCCAACAGGTTATGTGTTACAGTGGAAGTAATGGTTACCCAGGGGTGTCTGAGGCCTGACGCTGCAGGCGTTATTGTCACAATAACACACACCCTAGAGGGCATTATTGCACTTAGAGAATGGGTTGTCTGTAAAATTGTTGTTTTACTTATTTTTTATTACTATATTATTTTTATATGTTTTTAATATAAAAGAGTTTCTCTGCCTAATGTTTCAAACTTGCTGTAGTATATGTTAGTGGGGTTGGAGGAAGAATTTTACATCAAAATATAACAGTTTAAAAAATATCCAGGTGTTTACTTTATTTTTTGGTCCCTTAATTACTCCTAAAATGTTTGGTTTGTTGTCAGTCATTGGAGATTGAAGTTACTAAATAATGACATACATTTGAGTTTCAGACTTTTACTTCCTTTAGAAAATTCGTGATAACACAAATCCTTTTATTTAAGTAAGTTTGTAACTTTATAAGAGCAATAATTAAAATCAGTTCCTATTTTTGAGCCCTTGTTCCCCCTTTATTTTAGGGTTTATTCAGATTTCTTCAGCTGAACTGTCCAGATGTATGCAAACTTCTTTACGGCTGCTGTATGCAAACCTCTTTAC
Organism: Protopterus annectens; assembly: GCF_019279795.1. Taxonomy (NCBI): domain Eukaryota; kingdom Metazoa; phylum Chordata; order Ceratodontiformes; family Protopteridae; genus Protopterus; species Protopterus annectens. The sequence continues at coordinate 160,758,791 of NC_056731.1, forward strand.
GGCTGCTGCTGCCAGTGGTCGATCTCACTCACACACACACACACACACACACACACACACACACACACACACACACACACACACACACACACATACCTCTGCTTCAGAAAATGCATGTTAACACAAATCGTCATATTCAACTAACTTTGTGATTTTATAACAGCAACATTTAAAATAGGTTTGTATTTTGAACCTCTATCCCCTGTTTATTTTATGCTTATTCAGATGTCTTGTGCTAAGACGTCCACAGGTATGCAGACCTCTTAATTACTGCTGCTGCTGCCAGGGATCGCTTGATGTCTCTTGCTCTTACTTTTCACTCACACACTCTCTCTGTCACACACATTGATCGAGCTCTCTGTCACTCTCCTACATGCATGCACTCTCACACAGAGATATAAACACATAGACCCACATATTCGCTTTTTTATTGTAGTTTTTTCTTTTTTTATTTTACACTTGCTAAACAACAAAAGCGCTGCTTTGTGAGTATAAATTAATGGCAGCTGTTACATTCTTTTTAGTCCGAGCGCCACAGCAGCAGACTTATTTTTCAGTGGGCATTACTGCTGGAGAACGTTCACCGGTCAGGGCGCGATCTACAGGTCATCCATTCTCTAAGTCTTAATAATGCTTAGGCAGGCATGGAGAAGGCCAAGCAAGACTAACTAAAGAGTAATGGGTTATGCGCTGCCTGCCTGTGGCACATGGAGTGTGTTTTTGACCAAAGAAACTATATTGGAGACTGAGAAGATTTAAAACACCCTCATGGCGGGATAGTGGAAGAAAGTATCCAAATGCTGAATCAAGTAGCGAGGATATTTTGAAGAATATTTGATATACAAAGAGTCACATGTGATTCTTCCATTCTGTCTTCATGAACAAAGCCATTCTTCATGTAAACAGAATTAATAAGTATATAGTAATTATGTATGTCTGGGTTACTTTACTGAATCTTAGCTTTATTGACTAAAAAGTATTCAGTTGTCAACAAAAATAAAATTAAGAATTATATTTGGAGTGCGCTTTAATGTATAGTAGCCAGTATGTATATATTTGCAAAAGGTTTTTTGTGTAGTTATGCCAAAATGCTTATTACAATGAAAATCCTCACATTGTAGAATTGTGACCTCTAAATGTTTTTTTCTTCAATTTTTTTAAACATCTTTATTAGATTATCACTTAAGACATAGGTAAACAAACATGAATAGAAAACAAAACAAAACCATATAATTTTTTTTCTGTTTGCGTACATTATACATCTTATATATTTCCTTCTTTATAACTATCATCAGTCCAGCATTAGACAATTTGCTGAATTCATGTCCCCCTTAAACCTCACTCCTCCTCCTCTTGAATGTTACTCTACATGTATTGTTCCCACCATTTCCATTTATTTCTATATAATTTACTCCTTCTGTTTTCTAAAGATCCCTCTTCCACTTCTTGTATCTCTTTTGTAATATTCAGTACTTCATGTAGTTAGATTAGATTTTGGTTCCCATTCTCTAGTAACTGATTTTTGGCAGCCAACAGAGTTAAGTTTAATAAGGCTTTACTGTGTCTGGACAATTCAGATCCTGTGTCCCAGCTCAAAGGAATCATTTATTTTGTTACAGCCATTTGCTCACTTAGTATTTCTGACTGAGTACTCTGTAGGGAGTTTTTAAAATATGAACAACTCGTTACACTCCCAAAGTACATGTTCCCAGTTATTACCTTCTTCCACATAACAACTCCAACATTTGCTGTCTACCTGAGTAGAAATTCTTTTGAAGTCTGATTAGGGGATAAAAATACCTATGCAAACACTTCCAAGCAAAGATTCTAAACCTTCTGGACTTTGTTACATACTTGGGTGCCATACCCAAGTCCTCCCATTGTTCTGTTATAAATTGCTTTTCCAGATGTTCATCGTGTTATACTGCTGCAGTTATCACACTTGGGTTATCCTGCCGTCAGGCGGTCCCGCAGTCGGCCAGAGTTCCAAAGTCTTGGTCCAGCGTCGGTTGCTGTCGCTTCTTCCCTGACGTCAGTGCACCAGGGGTATATAAGAGGCATCCAACGCCATTTTCTTCAGTCTTTCTTGCCGCGCGGTGCCCGAAGCAGAAGCAGTTCGCAAGTGCCGGTCGGCCAACTCCTGAGGTTTTCAAATCGAATTTCAGACCAAAGTCTTCAATAAAGCTAAGTACCCCATTGGGGAACCTTTTCTTGCCTCCGTCCGATGTCAGAAGAAGTTAACAATTGCATTTCTTGTGGGAAGCAAATACCTCATAAGGACTTTTATTCTAATTGTATTCCTTGCCTAGACCCAGACCACGACGTCACAGGTTGTTGGTTTTGTGCTAGGTTTAGCAAACGAACTGTAAAACGTCGGTTTGATTTCGCCCGACATTACTTTGGTAGGAAATTTAATTATACCATGCCGTCGGAGCAACCGACGACCGGAATACATAAAAAAAGCAAAGATAAGGACAGGCAGCCGAGACCCAAACCAGACTCCGAGGCCTCTGCCAGGCCAGTTGCCGGTTCTCCGGTTTTCAAATAGGCGCCTACGCAGCCCCTGATGACCGCTGATTTAGAACCCCAGGCAACATCCGATTCCCAAGCGGAGATTGCTAGGCCTCCACAACCTTTATCTTTAGGCCCTTCCGACTCCATGGCTGAAGGAGATTCGGGTGCAGTTGAAACGCCTTCAGTTGCAGAAGGTGTCTTCAGACCGACTACACTCACTATTAAATCCTATGCAAAGCTGAAAACTCCTTTAAAAGCAAAGAAGACTGTACAGCAGTCTCCAGTACAAGGCCCCATGCCTAAGAAACAGATGCTTAAGATGGCTGAAGGTTTAATTACCCTTATCAGGGGGTTCCATCCCCCACCTGATAAAAGGCCAAGACAGGAGGAGGACTACGCTTCCTCAGACCAGGTTTCAATTTCTTCAGAATCTTCTGAGGAACAGGAGTACTCTTTTCCCCCTTATGAAGACTCTGATGCTGAAGAGTCTATTCCTTCAGCATCTCCCCCAGAAGACTACTCTTTTGGGGAAAATTTACATACCATGAGGGAACATTTCCACTGGGAAGGCCAGGATTACTCTGATTCTAAGAAAAGGCTCCGAGAGTTCCTTTTACTACCCCAGCACAGACCACTTGCTATTCCACCCGTGTTAGACATTGTGGATGATGTTTATTCAGAATCTAGCCTTAACCCAGATTCACTACCTCCTGCACCAGCCAAACCAGACAGATACTACAGAGTCCCTGACTCACACAAATTCCTATATAAAAGCCCTATTGCTGACCCAGAAACCATTTCCCAGGGTCCCAAAGGGGTTAAGGCCTCTATTGCTAAAAATCCTGTACCCTCTGAAAGGGATTCTAGAGCACTAGACAGATGGGGAAAGAAAGTATATACCTCAGCTACTCTAGCTATGAGGGCCTTAAATTGCCAGTTTCACATGCTGAAATATCAACAATATTTGATGTCTCAGTTCAAACAAAAAATGATCACACATACAGAGCAGCCTGATTACAAAGAAATGCAAGATTTGTTGCATGCAGCTGAACAAGTGGGAAAACATACTTTGCAATGTGGATTTGATTCATTGGAAGCTTCTTGTAGAGCAGCAGTGACAGGGTCTGTCATATGTAGGCATGCTTGGTTAAAAGAACAAACTTTACCTGATCATGTTAAAGCAAAGTTATTGCATGCACCTTTACAGCAGGATGTTTTATATGGTGTAAAAGCAGAAGAGGTTTTAAAGAAAATGGAGGATAAGGCAAACTCTATACAGACGGTCAAGGATTTTTTACAGGTTCAACCCCCTCGTTTCAGCAGAAATTGGCTAACCAAAAACTGGTCCTTTCCAGCTTCTGACAGACCACAGAGGGGCAAATACAGATGCCCAAGGGGCAGAGGTCAGTCACAAGGCTCTTACAAGCCTCGACAATGGGGTGCCACAACCCTGAAAGGAGGGGAAGACAGGTCTCAAACTACCAGAAGACAAACACAATGACTTACCCCTCAGACTGCCAGGCAAATCCCTCTTGGCAGCTCCCTTGGGAGGAAAACTAGCACTTTTTGCAGACAACTGGCACATCATCACAAAAGACAAATGGGTCCTAAATATTGTATCTCAAGGATACAGATTCCACTTTCACACTTTATCAAGGATAAAAGGAATGCCAAACCTGCCACCAAATCAATGGGCAGAGGCTCAAAAACAAATTACAGCTCTCATGGACATGAGAGCCATTCAACAGGTTCCTACACAGGAGCAAGGACAAGGATTTTACTCAAGACTCTTTCTAGTTCCCCGAAAGGACAAAGCCTGGACCTCTCAATTCTAAACACATATCTGGAAGTTCCCAAATTCAAGATGCTAACACTACAACAACTTCTTTCCATGCTGAGCAAGAAGGCTTGGCTAGTAACGTTGGACCTCAAGGAGGCATACCTGCATGTCCCTATCAGACAAAATTGCAGAAGATACCTCTGATTTATAGCAGGTTCAACCCATTACCAATTTTCTGCACTGCCCTTTGGCTTATCTACTGCGCCCAGGGTCTTCACAAAATGCCTGGCACCAGTAATTGCATACTGCAGACAAAGAGGAATTCAAATTTATCCATACCTGGACGACTGCCTTATTCAAGCAGAAAGCAAGGACATTCTTTTAAAGCATCTGGCGTTTGTCAAAAACCTATTAATTTGCTTAGGGTACATAGTAAACAAAAAGAAGTCAAAACTAGTGCCCTCACAAGACGTAATATTCCTGGGTGCCAGCTTAAATACAACGGCCCAGATGGCTTATCTCACGCCAGACAAGCAAGAACAACTGACTCAATACTTCAAAATGATGGCAACAAAGACCCAACTCCCTGCAAGAAAAATTTTGCAGGCCTTGGGATTCATGGCATCTTGCATACTACTAATACCATATGCAAAACTGCATATGAGGAAATTACAATGGGACCTGAAAAGCGTATGGACTCAACACAGCCACAGCTTGGAAACAATAATACCACTAATTCCCTGCCTTCAACAGGAGTTTCTATGGTGGGCTCAGGCATGTCACCTCAACAAGGGTCAGCCTTTTACCTTACCTACAGCCAGGCAAACTATAACAACAGATTCATCGGATTATGCCTGGGGAGCACACATGGCAGGACAGTGTATTCAGGGCAAATGGTCTGCAGATCAAAGGCATTTACATGTCAATCAAAAAGAGATGCTAGCTGTACAAAATGCCCTAACAGCTTTCAAGGAACTCATACATCCAGGACAACTCCTAATAAAGACGGACAACACCACAGTAATGTGCTACATAAACAAGCAAGGGGGCACACATTCCTACCCCCTATGCAGGCAAGCAATGACCTTGTGGAACACAGCACTGACCTACCTAGTTCAACTATAAGCACAATTCCTGCCAGGAAAGAAAAACACATTGGCAGACGATCTAAGTAAAAACATCATAGATCCTCACGAGTGGAAACTAGATCCACAAGTATTCGCAGTGATAACTCAAAAATGGGGGAACCCAGACATAGATCTGTTTGCCTCCCCCAAAACTACCAACTACAGAAATTTTGCATAAGGACATACCACACACTAGCTTGGAAAGTGGACGCCCTCTCATTCAGTTGGAAAACATTAACAGTGTATGCCTTTCCTCCACTGCCTCTTCTGGCAAAGGTGCTGCTGAAAGCCAGATTAGAGAGGCCACAAATGATACTCATTGCTCCAGACTGGCCACGCCATCACTGGTATCCAATACTAAAGAACATGACTCAAGGCCCACCATGGATTTTACCTCAAATTCCTCACCTGCTCACTCAGCAAAACAATCAGATTCTACACAGCCAGCTCAAGACTCTAAATCTGGCTGCATGGCAAATTACCTAAACAACCAGTCAACACTTTTCTCTAAAGCTGTTATGGATGTCATTCTAGAGGCCAGGAGGTCCAGCACCAGACAAGCCTATTCAGACAAATGGAAAAGATTCTGCGCCTGGAACCAGGCTAAAGGCCAAAATCCCCTTGTCCCAAATATTCCTCAGATTCTACAATATTTAACTGAGAATTTGCACAAAGGACTTTCCTTTTCATCTATTAAGATCCACGCCTCAGCTATTTCAACTCAATACAACACAGATCCTCCTATATTTTCACATCCATTACTAAGACAGTACCTCAGAGGGGCTAAGAACATAAGACCACCCTGGAGAGCACTAACACCAACTTGGGATCTCAACTTTGTTTTGGAAAAACTTACACTACCACCCTTTGAACCAGTTTTTACAGCTGATTTACAGTTTCTGTCATGGAAAGCTGCCCTGCTGCTAGCAATAACTTCAGCACGAAGAGTCTCAGAGCTACAGGCCTTAATGGCAGTGGAGCCTTTCATCATTTTTCATCAAGACAGAGTCGCTTTACGAACTAACCCTTCCTTCATGCCAAAGATGGTATCCAGTGTGGCCCTAAACCAAACCATTCATTTGCCCACCTTTTATCCAAACTCCCAGAACAAAGGGGAAAAGCTCCTACACTCTTTGGACATTCACAGGCAATTATGTTATTACTTGGATAAAACTAAGGTTTTCAGAAAATCTGATCAGCTCTTTGTATCCTATGCTGCAGGATCACAAGGAAAGGCTATCTCAAAACAGACCATTTCAAAATGGATCGGACATTGTATCCGTTTCTGCTACACACACCATGGGAAACCTGTACCTGGTAACATTAGGCCCCATTCCACCAGGGCTACAGCAACATCAACAGCCTTCCTCAGAGGGGTACCAACCAAGGATATTTTGGAGGCTGCAACTTGGAGTTCAGTGCACACCTTCACCAAGCACTATCACTTACCTCTATACTCTAAAACCAGAGCTGGCTTTGCCACTGCAGTTCTGCAGGGCCTACTAGCTTCTCCAAACCCTGTTTAGTTCCACTGCCCATCCTTAGCTTTGGGATTCAACCCAAGTGTGATGACTGCAGCAGTGTAACACGATGAACATAGTACAGTTTTGTACCTACCATAAATGTAGATGTTTGAGTGTTCAGACTGCTGCAGTCCAGGTTACCCTTCCTCCATCCCCTCTGACCTAGCTGAACTTCTCTATACCTTTCTATCCTGTACAACCTTTATGGTGTATTTGCTTGTAACTGAACGTATTCCTTTTATTCCTTTTATGTGTTTTATTAGCAATATGTATTTCCTACCTACTTGGAGGCACCTGACATCTGGGGCAAGAAAAACTGAAGAAAATGGTGTCAGATGCCTCTTATATACCCCTGGCACACTGACGTCAGGGAAGAAGCGACAACAACCGATGCCGGACCAAGACTTTGGAATTCAGGCCGACTGCAGGACCGCCTGACGACAGGATAACCCAAGTGTGATGACTGCAGCAGGGTATACACTCGAACATCTACATTTATGGTAGGTACAAAACTGTACTTTTCTCTTCCCAATCTTTTCCAACTTCCTCTGATTGATTCTTATAGATGTTCTTTGTGTTTCACTGTTGCAGTCATCACATTTGGGTTGTCTGCTTGCAGTAGCCCTCAGTCAGCCTGATTAAGAAAGTCTTGGGTCCTGCATCAGTTGCTGTCCCTTCTTCCATGACGTCAGGTCATCAGGGGTATAAAACATGCAGCCAATGCCATTACATCAGTCTTTCTTGCTGTGCGGTGCCTGAAGTAGAAGCAGTTCGCAATGCCGGTCAACTAAAAACTAAGTACCCCATTGTGGAAACTTTTTCTTGCTCTAAACCGATGTCAGTTAAAGTAAATAATTGCATTACTTGTGGAAAGCAAATACCTCATAAAGATTTTCATTTGTACTGTATTCCTTGCCTAGGCCTTGACCACGACGTACCTCGTTGTCGGTTTTGTGCCTTATTTAAACCACAAACTATCCGTCGTCGGTATATTTATGCTTCGAAATATTTTGGTGCTCAGTTCGATTATCCTGATATGTCTTTGGTAAGCCATCCGACTACCGACATTCTGAAAAAACGCAAAGATAAAGACAGAGACAGGCCGACTAGGTCCAAAGCTGCCGACGATGCTTCTCCTAAGCCAGTTCACCAGTACTCAGGTGCTTTCGCAGCCCCTGATACCCGCTACTTCAGATTTGCAGGCCTCTACTGAGACCCATTCAGAGTCCGGTATGCCGCAAGATGCTTCAACTGTGGAACCTGCGGATGTCTCTACCTTGGATTGGTCCGGAGCCGCTGTGCAGGCACCGGCTTCTGAGGGTGTATTCAGGCCTACTACTTTGCGTGTTAAGCTGATGCCATCTTCTTCTTCAAGGCCTAAAACTCGAACCACGCCCAGAAAACTGACACCTGGACCGCATGGTCAGGCCTCTATGCCTAAAAAACATATGATAAGAATGGCTGAAGACCTTATTACTTTAATCAGGGGAAGCCAGCCCTCCCCCTCTAAGAGACCTAGGAGTGAGTTTGCTTATGATACTTCTGACCAGGATTCTGAATTTTCTGTTTTCTCTGATGACCAGGATTTTCCCTTATCTACCTTTGAGGATTCTGATGCTGAGGACTCTATTTCCTCTACTTCCCCCCCAGAGGATTTCTCTTTTGGTGAAACCTTGCATAATCTCAGGGAGCATTTTCATTGGGAAAGTCAGGATTTCTCTGATTCTAAAAAGAGGCTTAGGGATCTCTTACTCTGCCCCAGCACAGGCCTGTAGCAATACCTCCTGTACTAAACATTGTTGATGATGCCTTTTTGGAATCTAGCTTGGCCCCTGACTCTTTACCTCCTGCTCCCAGAAAACCTGATAGATATTACAGGGTCTCTGACTCTCACAAGTTCCTTTTTAAAAATCCTACTGCGGTTCCTGAGACCATTTCACAGGGACCCAAGGGTATTAAAGCTACTACTGCCAAAAGTCCTCGCCTCATAGAGACTCCAGGGCACTGGATAGATGGGGTAAGAAGGTATACACTTCTGCAACTTTGGCCATTAGGGCCTTAAACTGCCAGTTTCATATGTTAAAGTATCAGCAGCATATTATTGGATTGCTTAAAAAGAAAATAATGTTGATTCCTGATTGTGCTGAAAATAAGGATTTACAGGATTTACTGCATTCAGCTGAACAAGTTGAAAAACATAGTTTGCAATGTAGTTTTGATTCACTAGAGGTATTTTGCAGGGCTGCTGTAACTGGGTCTGTACTTAAAAGGCATGCTTGGCTTAAGGAGCAATCCTTGCCAGATCATGTTAAAGCGAAATTACTGTATGCTCCCTTAAACCAGGACCGCCTGTTTAGCAACAAGGCAGAAGAAGTTCTTAAAAAGATGAAGGAAAAAGCTAAATATATGCAAACTGTTAAAAGATTTTTTACAAGTACAACCTCCAAGGTTTAGTAGGCATTGGCATTCCAAGAACTGGTCCTTTCCTGCCTCTTCCAGACCTGCTCAGTCCAAACCCAGATCCAGCAGATCTCCCAGGCTTCAGTCCCAGGGTACGCAAAGGACTAAGCAGTGGAGGGCCTCCACTTCCAAATCTGGGAGTAATAAAACTCCTCTCTACAGTAAACTCTGTCAATGACTTCTTTTTAAAACTTCCAAGCACTTCTCAACTGACTGCCCCTTTGGGGGGAAAGATTACGCTTCATGCAAAGAACTGGGAACTCATTACCCAGAACAAATGGGTTTTAAATGTAGTGTCCCAGGGATACAGATTTCATTTCCACACGTTACCAACACCAAGCGGGTGACCAGATTTACCCCCAAATCAGTGGGCAAAGGCCCAAAACCAAGTACTTTCTCTCTTAAACATGGGGGCTATTCATTTGGTACCAGAAGAGGAAAAGAGACAAGGTTTCTACTCAAGACTTTTCCTGGTACCCAGAAAGGACAGTTCATGGCATCCTATCCTGGACCTGTCTACTCTAAACACCTTTTTGGTGATTCCAAAATTCAAGATGCTGACTCTTCACCATTTGCTCCCTATGCTAGGCAAAGATGCCTGGTTGGCAATACTAGATTTAAAGGAAGCATACCTGCACATCCCAATCAGGGAATTTTGCAGAATATACCTACGCTTCAAAGCAGGCTACACACAATATCAGTTCTCTGCACTGCCTTTTGGCTTATCTACTCTGCCCAGGGTATTCACAAAGTGCCTAGCTCCAGTCATTGCATTTTGAAGGCAAACAAATATTCAAATATACCCATACCTGGACGATTGTCTAATTCAGGCAGAAAGCCAGGACATCCTTTTGAATCATCTGGCCTTTGTACAAAGGGTGCTAACTTGTCTGGGGTACACCATAAATGAAAAGATATCAGACCTGGTACCCTGTCAACAAATTATGTTCCTGGGAGCAAGCTTGAACACAACTTCCCAGATGGCTTTCCTCACGCCAGAGAAACAAATTCATTTGACAACCTACTTCAAACAAGTGGCCACAAAAACCCTGCTATCTGCAAGCAAATACTACAAACATTAGGGTTCATGGCCTCCTGCATTCTTCTAATTCCATATGCAAGACTGCATATGAGGAAACTACAGTGGTATCTAAAAAGCCTATGGTGTCAACATTCTCAGGATCTAGAAGCAATGATTCCTATCATACCTTGCCTACACCTAGAGTTCCTTTGGTGGGAGGAGGCCTGCCACCAAAACAAGGGACTACCATTCACACTACCCCCTGCCACCCAAAACCTACAACAGATGCATCAGACTATGCATGGGGGGGCTCAACCTGGTAGGGAAGTGCATTCAGGGCAAATGGAACTCAAGTCAAATGCACCTGCATATCAATCAAAAAGAAATGTTAGCTGTACAGAATGCTCTGACAGCCTTCAAGGACCACATTCTTCCAGGACAATTAACGGTAAAGACGGACACCACCACTGTTATGTGGTACATAAACAAGCAGGGGGGTACACATTCTTATCCCCATCTGCAGACTAGCCATTGCATTGTGGAACACAAGTGCATCTACAAGCTCAATTCCTGTCAGGAAAACTAAACACACTGACAGACAAACTAAGCAGAAACCTCATGGACCCATACGAGTGGAAACTGGAACCAAGGATTTTCAACATGTTGACAAGCAAATGGGGGAGCCCAGATATAGACCTGTTTGTCTCCCCCCAGAACTATCAATTGGACAAATTTTGAACGAGGACTCCCCACAAACAAGCTTGGAAAGTGGATGTTCTGTCCTTCAGCTAGAAAAACCTATCAGTTTATGCTTTTCCTCCTCTGCCCCTGCTCTCCAAAGTACTACTAAAGATCAAGCAATACAAACCAAGGACAATTTTGATTGCATCAGACTGGCCATGCCAACACTGGTACCCCTCTTGCACAGTGTGTCACTGTTGGCCCCATGGCACCTGCCTCAGACCCCTACCCTATTGTCTCAGCAGAAAAACCAGATTCTGCACCCTCAACTTCACACGCTGAACCCAGCAGCCTGGCTAATTACCTAATCTCTCCTTTACCATCCCTCAGTAAACCAGTGATGGATATCATTTTAGAGGCAAGGAGGCCTAGTACTAGAAAATCTTATGCTGAAAAATGGAAAAGATTCTGTGCCTGGAACCAATCTCAAGGGATGGGCACAGCAGTGCCCAATTTACCTCATATTTTACAGTACTTAACTGAGATGCTTTACAAGGGCCTGTCTTTCGCTTCCATCAAAATTCATGCCTCAGCTATTTCAGCTCATTATAACACAGAACCTCCCCTCTTCTCTCATCCACTGCTCAAACAGTTCCTCAAGGGAGCCAAAGATTTACGACCACCCAGGAGAGCTCCCAGCCTGGGACCTTAACTTTGTATTGGAGAAACTCACTCTTCCTCCTTTCGAGCTAGCTGCTACTACAGACATAAAATTCCTTTCTTGGAAAACAGCTTTTCTTTTAGCAATCACTTCAGCAAGAAGGGTATCTGAATTACAGGCCCTTATAGCAGTGGAGCCTTTCATCATCTTTCATGCGGACAGGGTGTCCCTCAGAACCAATCCCTCCTTCATGCCCAAGGTGGTATCCAGTGTGGCCCTTAATCAGTCCATTCATTTGCCAACCTTCTTTACTAATCCACAGAACAAAAGGGAATGGATACTGCACTCCCTAGATGTGCACAGACAACTTAGATTCTCTTGGACAGGACTAAACCTTAAAGGAAATCTGAACAACTGCTGGTGGCATTTGCTGCAGGGGCAGAGGGGAAGGCTATTTCAAAGCAAAGTTTCCAAATGGATAGGCCATTGCATTAATTTCTGCTACAAGCACCATGGAAAACCTATCCCACAGGGGATCAGACCTCACTCAACCAGGGCTGCATCTACCTCTACAGCCTTTCTCAGAGGCATCCCTACCAGGGACATCCTAGAAGCTGCTACCTGGAGTTCTGTACATACTTTCACCAAGCATTACCATCTGCCAATTTTCTCTAAATCCAGAGCTGGTTTTGCCACTGCAGTCTTGCAGGGCCTTATAGCTGGTCCTAATGCTATCTAAATTCCTCCTCCCATCCTTAGCTTTGGGAATCTACCCGAATGTGATGACTGCAACAGTGAAACACGAAGAACATAGCCCAGTTGTGTACACTTACCATAAATGTAGATGTTCGAGTGTATTCACTGTTGCAGTCCTGGTTACCCTCCCTCCAGCCCCCTTACTTCTTTTGGCTATACCTCTACTCTCCTTTACTATGCTCAAAAGCTTTTTGGTGTATTTGCTTTTTTGTTGGAGGTATATCGTTGTTTATTTATAGATTTAATTGCTTCCCATTAGGGAGGCACCTGACATCTAGGGCAAGAAAAACTGCTGTGATGGCGTCAGCTGCATGCTTTATACCCCTGACAACCTGACATCACAGAAAAAGGGACAACAACCGACGCAGGACCCAAGACTTTGTTAATCAGGCCGACTGAGGGCTACTGCAAGCAGATAACCCAAATGTGATGACTGCAACAGTGAATACACTCGAACATCTACATTTATGGTAAGTGTACACAACTGTACTTTATTCAGTATTTTATATCCTGTAGTAATTATACCATTTTTACCAGCAGCTTCTGTTCTAGATTCTACTAAATACTGTACCAGAGCAGGTCTTTCACTTATGATTCCCTTATCCGTTTCTCTTTGCCTGTACTCTGTCAATCCCTGCTAGGGAAGGCATTCTCCAACCTGCAGTCTGAATGTCTTCTTGGCCTCATCCCACACTATTACCTTTCCCTACCTAGTTATTTGTTCCCAATACCTTGGTTTCTTTGACAGATTTCTCCATTAAATTCCAGCCCCCTCTTGCTTATCTTCTGTACTGCTACTTGCAGTAATCCCTATTTTGGCAAACTCTCCTTTCTCCATTCTCATGTTGGCTTATTTTTTATACTTTCTGCTACTTTATGAATGTAATATTGTGTGTGATTGTTATTGTTCTCCTTAAGGATCTGCATCCAAATTTCTCTCACTCCTTATTTCTTGAACTTTCCCCTGCTTCATCATCCCTTTCCATTTTGTATTTATAACCATGTTCTTCGTGTTTCACTGTTGCAGTCATCACATTTGGGTTATCTGCCTACAGGTAGCCCTCAGCCGGCCTGAATACCAGTGTCTTGGATTTCTGCATCAGATGCTGTCACTTCTTCCATGATGTCATGTCTTCAGGGGTATAAAACATGCAGCCGACGCCATTACATCAGTCTTTCTTGCCATGCGGTGCCCAAGCAGAAGCAATTCGCAAGTGCTGGTCAGCCGACTCCTGAAATTTTCTTTTTCGAATTTCAGACCCAAAGTCTTCAAAAAAGGATAAGTACCCCATTGGGGATACTTTTTTCTTGCTCTAACCGATGTCAGAAAAAAATTAACAATTGTCTTGCCTGTGGAAAGCAAATTACCTCATAGAGATTTTCATTCTTACTGCGTCACCTGTTTAAGCCCAGACCACGACATCCCTCGCTGTCGGTTTTGTGCCTTGGTCAACACCCGAACTATTCATCATTGGGCTATTTTTGTATGTAAATACTTTCGTTCTCGATCTCAGTACTCCGAAATGGCTTCATTAAGCCATCCGAATACTGATCTTCCGAAAAAACATAAGGATAAAGACAGACAGACTGCATAGGTCCAAAACTGCCGACGACGCTTCTGTTAAGCTAGTCGCCTGTCCACCGGTACTCAGTGAGGCACTTTCGCAGCCCCCTGATACCTACTACTACAGATTCACAGGCCTCTACTGAGACCCATTCAGAGTCCGGTATGCCACAAGATGCTTCTTCGACTATGTATCCTGCAGATGTCTCTACCTTTGATGGGTCCAGAGCTGCTGTGCAGGCACCGGCTTCTGAGGGTGTATTCAGGCCTACAGACTTTCATATTAAACCGACGGCATTGTTTCCAACTAGAAGTACTGAATTCCTCAGGCCTAAACCTTCACTACGACAACCAAACTGCTGACTCAGGCCAATATGCCTCAAAAACAAATGCTTAGAATGGTTGAAAGACCTTATTACCTTAATTAGGGGAAGCCAGCCTTCCCCCTCTAAGAGACCTAGAACCGATTTTCTTTCTGATTCTTCTGAACAGAAATCTGATATCTCTGTTCCTTCTGATTACCAGGATTTGCCCTTATCTACTTATGAGGATTCTGATTCAGAGGATTCCATTCCCTCTGCTTCCCCTCCAGAAGATTTTTCTTTTGGTGAAACCTTGCATACCCTCAGGGAGCATTTCCACTGGGAAAGCCAGGACTATTCTGAGTCCAAAAAGAGACTTAGGGAATTCTTACTCCTGCCTCAACACAGACTTCTAGCTATCCCTCCTGTTCTGGCTATTGTAGATGATGTTTTCTTGGAATCTAGCCTTACCTCAGACACTTTACCTCCAGCTCCCAGAAAACCTGACAGGTACTACGGAGTACCTGACTCTCAGAAGTTCCTCTTTAAGAATCCTACTGCAGATCCAGAGACCATTTCCCAAGGACCAAAAGGCCTTAAGGCTACTGCTGCCAAAAATCCTACCCCTTCTGATAGAGATTCTAGAGCCTTAGACAGATAGGGTAAGAAGGTATACACTTCTGCTACTTTGGCCATTAGGGCTTTAAATTGCCAGTTTCATATGTTAAAGTATCCGCAGCATATTATGGGACTACTTAAACAAAAAATTATGTTGATTCTTGACTGTGCTGAACTCAGACTTGTAAGATTTAATGCATTCTGCCGAACAAGTTGGTAAACATACTTTGCAATGTGGTTTTGATGCTTTAGAAGCATCTTGCAGAGCTGCTGTCACTGGGTCTGTACTTAAAAGGCATGCTTGGCTTAAGGAACAAAACTTGCCAGGTCATGTCAAAGCTAAATTACTGGCTGCACCCTTAAACCAAGACCGCCTTTTTGGCAAAAAGCAGAGGAAGTCCTCAAAAGGATGGAGGAAAAATCTAAATCTATGCAAACTGTTAAATTTTCTACAAATACAGCCTCCCAGATTCAGTAGGCATTGGCCTTCAAAGACCTGGTCCTTTCCAGTCCCTTCCAGGCCTTCTCAGTCCAAACCCAGGAACAGAAGACCACCAAGACTTCAGTCTCAGGCTACACACAGATATAAGCAGTAGAAGGCTCCCACTTCCAAAGAAGGGAGTAGTAAGCCACCCCTTATGGAAAAATGGCACAATGACTTAACCTTAATGCTTCCAAGCCCTGCTCAACTACTTGCTCCCTTAGGAGGAAAGCTTGCCCTGCTTGCAAAAAACTGGGAATTCATTACCTAGGACAAATGGGTTTTGAACATAGTTTCCTGAGGATACAGATTCCACTTCCACACACTACCAACCCCAAATGGATGGCCAGACCTTCCCCCAAATCAATGGGCGGAGGCCCAACAGCAGGTTCTCTCTCTTCTCAGTATCAATGCTATTCAACCTGTCCCATCAGAACTAAGGGAACAAGGTTTTTATTCAAGACTTTTTCTGGTACCCAGAAAAGATGACTCCTGGCATCCTATCCTGGACCTCTCTATTCTCAACACCTTTCTGGTGGTTCCAAAATTCAAAATGCTAACTCTTCAGCAGCTTCTTCCTATGCTAGCCAAGGATGCGTGGCTGACAACCCTAGACTTAAAGGAAGCTTACCTGCACATCCCAATAAGAGAATCATGCAGACAATACCTAAATTTCAGGGCAGGCTCCATGCACTTTCAGTTCTCTGCACTTCCCTTTGGCTTATCTACTGCGCCCAGGGTGTTCACAAAGTGTCAAGCTCCAGCTATTGCATTTTGCAGGCAGAGAAATATTCAAATTTACCCATACCTTGACGATTGTCTGATTCAGGCAGAAAGCCAGGACTTTCTATTACAAAACCTGGCATTTGTAAAGAAACTTCTAACCTCACTGGGGTAAACCATCAACAAAAAGAAATCTCACTTAGTACCCTGCCAACAGATTGTATTCCTGGGAGCAAGCTTGAACACAACTTCACAGATGGTATCCATCACTCTGGAGAAACAAGTTTATTTGACAACCTACTTCAAACTATAGGCCACAAAAATCCAGCTATCTGCAAGGAAAATACTGCAAGTTCTGGGGTTCCTGGCTTCTTGCATTCTGCTAATTCCATATGCAAGACTGCATATGAGGAAACTCCAATGCTATCTAAAAAGTCTATGGTGTCAACATTCTCAGAACCTGGAAACAATGATTCCTATCATTCCTTGTCTAAGGACAAAGTTCCTTTGGTGCTCAGAAGCCTGCTACCACAACAAGGGACTCCCTTTCACTCTACTCCCTGCCGCCCAAGCCCTAACAACAGACGCATCAGACTATGCATGCGGGGCTCACATGGCAGGGCAGTGCATTCAGGGCAAATGGAACCCGAGACAGATGCACCTGCATATCAGTCAAAAAGAAATGTTAGCTGTACAGAATGCTCTGACAGCCTTCAAAGACCTTATTCTTCCAGGGCAACTATTGGTAAAGACAGACAACACCACAGTTATGTGGTACATAAACAAGCAGGGGGGAACCCACTCCTACCCTCTCTGCAGACTAGCCATGGCTCTGTAGAGCACAGCCTTGAACTACCAAGTGCACCTACAAGCTCAATTCCTGCCAGGCAAACTAAATTCACTGGCAGATGACCTAAGCAGAAATCTCATGGACCCACACGAATGGAAACTAGAACCCAAAATATTCAACCTCTTGAGGAACAAATGGGGGACCCCAGAGGTAGACCTGTTTGCCACCCGTCAGAACTGCCAATTGAACAAATTCTGCACCAGAACTCCTCACAGTCAAGCTTGGAAAGTGGATGCCCTGTCATTTACCGGGAAAAGCCTCTCGGTTTATGCCTTTCCCCCTCTGCCTCTCCTCTTGAAGGTTCTACTAAAGATCAAACAGGACAAGCCAAGAACAATACTGATTGCACCGGACTGGCCATGCCAGCACTGGTACCCCCTCTTGCGCAGTCTGACACTGCTATAACCATGGCACCTGCCTCAGACCCATTCCCTGCTGTCCCGGCAGGTGGGCCAGATTTTGCACCCTCAGCTTCAAACCCTGAACCTTGCAGCCTGGCTAATTCCATGAGCTGTCCCCTATCATCCCTCAGTAACCAGGTGTAGGATGTCATTCTGGAGGCAAGGAGGCCTAGTACCAGAAAATCCTATGCTGAAAAGTGGAAAAGATACTGGAGTCAGGCTCAGGGGATGGGCACAACGGTGCCCAGCTTACCTCAAATTCTAGAGTACTTAACAGAAATGCTCCACAATGGCCTATCCTTCTCGTCAATTAAGATTCATGCCTCTGCCATTTTGGCACATTGTAATACTGAGCCCCCTCTCTTCTCTCACCCCTTGCTAAAACAATTCCTTAGATGTGCCAAAAATGTAAGACCCCCAGGAGAGCTCCCACTCCAACCCGGGACCTTAACTTTGTATTGGAAAAGCTCACTCTTCCCCCCTTTGAGCCAGCTGCAACAGCACAGTTGAAATTCCTTTCTTGGAAAACAGCCTTACTTCTAGCCATAACTTCAGCAAGAAGAGTGTCTGAATTACAGGCCCTCATGGCAGTGGAACCCTTCATTAACTTCCATGCGGACAGGGTGTCCCTCAGGACTAATCCTTCCTTTATGCCCAAGGTGGTGTCTAGTGTGGTCCTAAACCAGTTCATTCATTTGCCTACTTTTTTCCCTAATCCACAAAACAAAGGAGAGCGGATACTACACTCTTTGGACATGCACAGACAACTTAGATTCTATTTGGACAGGACTAAGCCTCTCAGAAAATCTGACCAGCTGCTAGTTAGCTTTGCTGCAGGGGCAGAGGGGAAGGCCATTTCAAAGCAAACCATTTCCAAATGGATAGCCCATTGCATTCATTTATGCTGCAAGCACCATGGAAAACCTACCCCACAGGGGATAAGATCACATTCCACCAGGGCTGCATATACCTCTACGGCATTTCTCAGAGGAGTGCCTACCAGGGACATCCTGAAAGCTACTACGTGGAGCTCTGTACATACCTTCACCAAGCATTACCACCTGCCTATCTTTTCTAAACCCAGAGCTGAATTTGCCACAGCAGTCTTGCAGGGCTTAATAGCCGGCCCTAATGCTCTTTAACTACTTCCTCCCTTCCTTAGCTTTGGGAATCAACCCAAATGTGATGACTGCAACAATGAAACACGAAGAACATAGTACAGTTGTGTACACTTACCATAAATGTAGATGTTCGAGTGTATTCACTGTTGCAGTCCTGGGTACCCTCCCTCCAGCCCCCTGACTTCTCTTGGCTCTACCTCTCCTTCTTGTTTGGTATATATATTTTTTCATGTGTATTTGCTTTTTGATGGGGGTGTACCATACCATATAATTGCTTCCTATTGTGGGGGCACCTGACATCTGGGGCAAGAAAAACTGATGTAATGGCGTCGGCTGCATGTTTTATACCCCTGACGACCTGATGTCATGGAAGAAGCGACAGCATCCGATGCAGAAATCCGAAGACTGTGGTATTTAGGCTGGCTGAGGGCTACCTGCAGACAGATAACCCAAATGTGATGACTGCAACAGTGAATACACTTGAACATCTACATTTATGGTAAGTGTACACAACTGTACTTTCTGCTTGGGTTATGTAAATGAGCCTTAACTGTGTAGCTGTAAAATATCCCTTCAAATTAGGTAATCCTAAGTCACCTTGATCTATTGGAAGGATCACCTTATCCCACTTAACCCTTGCCCTCTCAACCTCCCAGATAAATTTATTAAATTAATTCAGCTCTTTATTTATTATTGTCTACAACTTTTCCACTGGTTGATAAAAAATTTGCCTTACCAATATATATAAATATATATATATATATATATATATATATATATAAAATACTAAAGGGACTAAAACATTTTCACTGTTTCTATCGTATTATATGTATCAATAAACAAGACCTTCCAGTTTCTCAGTTTTTATATTCTCTTTTGTTTAATCTCTTTTCACATATCCGTAGCTGGCCTAACAGAAGCCTTTTTAATCCCTACTCCTAAATACTTCATCTTATCATGTCTCCATAAATATGTGTATTGCTGAACCAGTTCAAGTGTGAGTACATAATTTACTGCTATACCCTTGTTTCATCTTCATTCATTTTATATCCCCAAAAGACTTGAAATTGTCTCAGAATGTTCCACAACACTGAGATGTCCTTTTCTAGATTTATCAGGTACAAAATAATATCATCTACAAGTAAAGCCAGCTTTTCTTGATTACCATACCAATTATATCCTTGCACTTCCGAGTCCTTTATTTTCTCTACCAGTAGCTGTAAATATAAAGCAAATAAAGGGGGAAGAGGACATCTATGTGCCTAGTTCCTCTCTTCAAACACATCTTATCAGAAAGGAAACCTTCCACTGTAATTCTTACCTCTGATCCTTCATATAGCCTCCTAATTAACCACATTATTGTTTCAGGGAATGCAAATGCTTCCGTTGCCCTACTCACAAAATCCCAGCTTACTCTGTCAAATGTTTTCTCTGCATCAAGACCCACTAAAAACAATAGTATTTTACATCCTTCTTCTGTTTGGATCATCAGTGATGTTCATCATATTTGATCGCTGCTGCAGTAGACTTAGTTAAACAGGGTTATATCCTGCATATGATATAACAGCTGGCCAACTTCCAAAGCTTCAGGGTACCTTTTACATGTCCAAGGTGCCAAGCCCTCCAGAGCTTTCCTGCCGCCAAAGAGTATGCTCCTCTGAGGCGTTCAATGGTCAACGGTTGGCTTGTGCTGTTCCTTTGCTAGGCAGGTAAGTCCCCATTGGGGAAAAACAAAATTGTTTTTGTTTTTTAGTAAATTACAGTTCAGGGAAGTTATTTTAAAACTAGGAGTTTGTGTTTTAATGGACTATTATGAGATGTATTGTACTTTTAAATGAGAATTCTTATTTTTCCTGTCAGCTTTAAAGTTGTTTAAACTAACTGAAAAACATTTTTTATGTGGAGAAGTTATATTTATTTTACCTTCTGGGGATGCTGAAGTGTTTAAAATTCTTTTTACTGTATTCTTATGTGGAAAAAATGTGAACTTTAAAGACTTCTGCATCTTACCAACTTTTGTTGATTGTTTTCTTCTGGAAACTAGGTTGGGAGAGTGGCCTAATGGTTAAGGTATTTGCCTTACAAACAAAAAGTGCAGGGTTTGAGTCTCACAAGGGATAATTGGCTAGACTTAAAATGGCTTGCAAGGGCAGCTAGTCTAGTACTAACCTATGAAAGAAGCACCATTTTCAGCTTGACCATGGAACAAACTGCTGGTATCATGGTCGGTCCTTCTTCAAGCCACAAACATAAAAAGTTAAGCAGACAGTCTTTATCACCACAGCAGGCTAACAGTTTCCCTCAGCCACAGGTGGTTGACTCTGCTGTTGTCATTTGTTGTACCTCAGAACACTCATCTTTTACCCCACATCCCTATGGTGTAGCATCTATAGCTACTATGGACTGCGGGTTAACCACAACCTCTCCAGCTTTCAGGGTCCCTTCAGTGGGCAAGGGAGAACAAGTCTTGTCTGTCCTGGGAGGAAACAAGGAAGGTTTCCCTCTTTTGCCAGAATATTGTGCCCATCCCAGGTGAAGCTGCTGTTGCCATTAATAAAACTTATGGCCCCATTTTTCCTATTAAAAAGAAACAAAAAAAAAATAAGTATCTACTCCTCCTCAAATTTCCTTAGACAATAGTTGTTTACTGAGTCTGGCTGTATGTTTAATTCAGACTTTTGAACCTTAAAGTAGCTGGTAAAAGAAAGAGGGTTACCTCTTTTCCTAAGAGATCCCCTCAGATGTCTGATTCAGAATCAGAGGAGAGCTCAGTATCTAATTCTCCCTATAGGGGTTTCTGTTTCTCTATGACTATTTCCAGAATGTGCCAGAGTTTTCATTGGTAGAACAGTGAAGTTTCTCAGTCCCACAGAAAATTATAAGAGCTATTACAGAAGAATTTTCAGAACTTTTCCCCATTCCTCCAATTCTGTCAGCTTTGGAGGATGTGTGTGTTGCTGCCTGCAGTTTTCCTGATGGTCCGCCAGCTGCCCTTAAAACGCAGCTTGGATGTATAAAATTCCTCAGTCTTTTAAGTTTTTATATACTCTTCCCAAACCTGACACAACAGCTATAGCTTTAGTTAATCCTACTGCTGCTGAGCTTTTAGCTAGATGATTGAAAAATATGGGAAAAAGTGTATGCTTCTGCAACATTGATTTTCAGAGGCTTGAATTGTCAAGCGCATATATTAGTTTGTTCTCTTTAGCCCTCTGCAGTGGCACATCATTTTGTTCTGTGAGATTCCCCACTTTCTGCAATAATTTAACCTTTGTCAGCCCCTCTGAGTAATTTCTATTACTTCTTAACCAAATTTCTCTATTTCTACCCTATTTTTAAACTCCATTTTATCCCACTCACTAGTTATAACTTCTGAAGGTATTTCTATCTACCCTAATAATGCTCAAATAATTTCCACTACCCATTCCATAAATCATTCTCTTTTTAACAGGTAGGTGGGAAAGTGCCAGTGTCTCTTTTTTAATTTCATTATCCTGCATTTTTATCTTAGTTTTTACCGGTGCATGATATGAAATAGTTACTGGATGCATGTGGAAGCTTTCAATTAAATGCACATGTTCCTGTGAAATATAATTTCTGTCTAGTCTAGCCCAGTTGTTTGATTATTCTGTTAAGAGTAGGGCAGTGGTATTCTAGCCATTTTGTGCAGGTGTTTTAGGGATTTTTTTCCCTTAAATCTAGGACCAGTTGATAAGTTGCTGATGGATGGGGGAATGGATTCTCAGTGTTTGGCCCTTGTATCAAGAAACTATCTTTATAGTAATGCTTACTGGATAGTGGAGTATGAAAGGAAGGAGCATTTTGGGGCTGGGGTCTGACATTAGAGGATTTGTGTCCTGTGGTAAAATTTCCAGCTGGATAGGGGAATAAGATTTGTTTAAGTAATTTGAACAATAGGTATCAAAACATTGTTTGATCTTTGCTGGTTAGGGAGCCATTTGGCCATCTTTAGAAGAGAGCAGTGGGGATTTGTTCTGTAGCCATATCTTCTTGGAAATGGTTTGTGGGGAAGTAAGGTTATTTTTGATGCTCAGGCTATATTAAGGGATCCACATTCTTGCTGGGCTGTGAGGATTCCTTTGTAATGGCTTCTCTGGCGGCTAGTGATAGAAAGCTGGAGATTTTCCAAACCCATACGTGTTTGATATTTTTATTTAGTGTTATTGATGTGTTGCTGGAATTTTAAATTTGAGTGTAAACAAAGCCCTGAGTGTTTAAAAGAAGTAATGGTCTCAAAGAGGCTTTCCAAAGTGATGGACCAGTGTGCTGGTACAGATTTTAGTTCTGGACAGGTTCCAGTGAGCATAACATTAGTTTCGGAAGGGTTAAGATTTTGTTGTCTTGTCCTGAGCCAGTTGGGTAAGATGAGAAGGCCTTTTGTAGCTGGCGCTGTATGTTGATATGTGAGGCATATGAACAGTAGGTTATCATGACATCTGCTTATAGTTAGACCACAAGTAAGTGGGATGGTTTTCTGGGCATTTATAAAAGAGAAGAGCAAGGGGTAAGGACTGAGCCTCAAAGGACTCCTTTAGTCAAGGGTGCAAAGGTCAATGAGGTGACTCTTGTTTCCACCATAATGTTAGTACCTGAAAGTAAGTTGTGATATGAATAGTTTGTTGCTAATGTTATGAACCAATAGAGCTGTTTAGAGGAGGTGATGATCTACCAGGTTGAAAGCTGTGGTAAGGTATGTAAAAACAGCTCCAGTGAGTTAACGTTTGTCCGTAGCACTTAGAGTGCCAAGTGTAAGAATCCAAAAGGTTGTGACAGTTCTGTGGTTGGACCAGAAACTATGTTAGTTTGTTGACAGTAGAACATGAGTTGCAATGTAATTAGAAGGTTGAGAGTAGGCAAGTTTTTCTAGTATTTAGCCATGGGGAGAATATGTGGACCATTTGCTTTAGGGACTGGTTTAATTATAGCATTCTTTCAAATGGAGGGGAGAATGTCCTTTCAAAAGCAGAGGTTGTAAGTGTGTTTCAGATCGAAGGAAATATGGTCTAAGAAGATCACAATGAATCAGGGGTGTAATTTGTGTGTGCCTGGTAGGCTGTTGTCAGGACTTGTGTTAATTATTGGTCCAGTGTCTTTTGTTTTAACCTCGTTAAAGTAGAACAGGGGGTATATTCAGGGTGTGCAGTGGTGGAGACTGTAGAGTGGAGTGTGACAAGTAGTGGAGTTTACTGAATTAATTTGAGGAAGGCTTACTAGGGTAATTGGTACATTGTAAATATAAAGGTTGTGGTAGTCTCACCTTTAGGAGGTTAAGCTCTCTTACTCCAGAAAAACAAGCGTATCTGACAGGCTACTTTTCTCAACTAGCCACCAGAACCCAGTTATCTGCAAGGAAAATCCTGCAAGCTCAAGAATTCATGGCATCCTGCATTCTACTCATTCCATATGCCAGACTGCATATGAGGAAACTACAATAGTACCTAAAAAGCCTTTGGTGTCAACACTCTCAGGACCTGGAAGCTATCCTACTTATGATACCATGTCAATGGAAAGATTTTCTTTGGTGGGCAGCAGCATGCAACCACAACAAGGGTCTTCCCTTCTCAAAACCCCACGCCGCCCAGACCCTGACCACAGATGCATCAGATTATGCCTGGGGTGCACACCTGGACAGCAGGTGCATTCAGGGCCATTGGAGCCCAAATCAAATACATCTGCATATCAACCAAAAAGAGATGCCAGCTGTTCAGCATGCTTTGACAGCTTTCAGAACCCTACTCTCCCTGGGGCCTCTACTGATCAAAACAGACAAAAGCACAGTGATGTGGTACATCAACAAGCATGGAGGAACTCACTCTTATCCCCTCTGCAGGCTTGTCATGACCCTTTGGCACATGGCTTCAGCCATCCAAATTCACCTGCAAGCGCAATTCCTGCCAGGATCCCAAAACTCTCTGGCAGTAACTTAAGCAGAAAACTCCTAGACCCACACAAGTAGCAGCTAGACCATAGCACCTTCAACCTTGTAACCCAGAAATGAGGCACCCCTAAGGTGGACCTCTTTGCCTCCTACAACAATCACCAGCTCAGCAAATTCTGCTCCAGGGAACCTCATAGCAAGGCCTGGAAAGTGGTTGCCCTATCCTTCCCATGGGTAAACCTCTCGATCTATGCATTTCCCCCTGTACCTCTACTTTCAAGGGTACTACTCAAAATAAGGGAGGAAAAAACAAGAGTAATCTTGATTGCCCCAGACTGGCCATGCCAGCACTGGTACCCACTGCTGTACAGTCTGTCACCCCTGACACCATGGCACCTATCTCAGATCCCAACTCTCCTAACCCAGCAGAATGGAGAATTCATGCATCCACAATTGCAGACCCTGAACCTGGCAGCCTGGCTTATTCCCTGACCTCTCCTCCAGTTGCCAGTCTAAGCAAGCAAGTCCTGGATGTTATACGTGAGGCCAGATGCCCCAGCACTAAAAAACCTATGCTGACAAGTGGAAAAGGTATTGCATCTGGATCCAGGCTAAAGGATCTGAAACAACATAGCCCTCCCTACCTCTCATCCTGGATTACCTAGCAGACCTACTACACAGAGTCCTATCCTTCTCTTCTATTAAAATTTATGCTTCTACCATCTCTGCTCATTACAGCACAGAGCCACTTCTCTTTTCACACCCTCTTATCAAACAGTTCCTAAGAGGGGCTAACAATTTAAGTCCACCCAGAAGAGCTCCTACTCCCAGCCTGGGACCTTAACTTTGTGCTGGAAAAGCTCACACTAGCCCCCTTTGAGCCTGCAGCTTCAGCAGAGTTAAATTTTCTCTCTTGGAAAACAGCCTGCCTCTGGCCAGCACTTCAGCTAGAAGAGTTTCAGAGCTACAAGCACTCATGGTAGTAGAGCCCTTCATCATTTTTCATGCTGACAGGGTCTCCCTCAGGACTAACCCAACTTTCATGCCTAAAGTGTTGTCCAGTAAAGCTCCCAACCAATCTGTTTATTTGCCCACCTTTTTCCCTAACCCACAAAACAAGGGGGGAAAGGATTCTGCATTCTCTAGATGTGCACAGACAGCTCAGATTCTACCTGGATAGGACTAAATCTTTTAGGAAAACTGACCAATTGCTAGTCAGCTTTGCAGCAGGGGCAGAGGGCAAGGCCATATCCAAACAAACAATCTCCAAATGGATAGCACTCTGTATCAATTTCTGCTACAAATACCACGGGAAACCGCCCCTAAGGGAGTCAGGACACATTCCACTAGGGCAACCTCCACCTCTGCAGCTTTTCTCAGCGGGGTCCCTACCAGGGACATCCTGGAGGCGCAACATGAATTCTGTTCATACCTTCACCAAGAATTACCACCTTCTTATCTTCTCCAAATCCAGGACAGGCTTTGCAACCGTAGTCTTGCAGGGCATCCTAGCCAGCCCCCAGTCTTCCTGACTGCCTCCACCCTTTTCTTCAGCTTTAGGAATCAATTTAAGTGTGATGACTGCAACATTGAAACATGAAGAACATAGTACAGTTGTGTACACTTAGCATAAATGTAGATGTTCGATTGTATTCACTGTTGCAGTCCTGGTTTCCCACCCTCCATCCCTCTTTTCTTTCTCTCTTTCTCTTCCTGACTGCTTACAGGGATTTTTGGTATTTACTTTCTACTAGTGGTGTTCTTCCACCATAACCTAGCTCACTATTTGTGGGCTCCTGACATTTGGGGCATAAAAAACTGATGCAATGGCATCGGCTGCCTAATTTTATACCACTGACGACCTGACTTCAGTCCTGGAGCGACAGTAACCGACACAGAAATACTAAGCTTCTGGTATTCGGTACAACTGAGGGCTACCCCTGGCAGGATAACCCAAGTGTGATGACTGCAACAGTGAATGCACTCAAACATCTACATTTATGGTAAGTGTACACAACTGTTCTTTGTTTTCTTCTCTCCTTTGGATACTGATAATAAACAGCTCATATATTTTAGGTAGTGGTCACTCATGCATCTAAGTGACTCATTGTCAGTTATCCTATGTAACTTTAGGTTGTAACACAACCTGCATCCAACTTGTGTAACACACCAGGAACAGCTGCTGCCATTCACAGAACTTACTAAGCAAGTAGGGAACAAAAGCGTATTGTCAGGTCTTTTTATCATACACATTGCATGCACACGTAGAGACAATTTAGATTCACTCGCCATCTGCCTACTGCATGTCTTTGATATGTGGCTGGAAGTCAGAGTACCTGGAGAAGATGCATGAAAGCACAGGGACGACTTGCAGACTCTGCACAGAAGGTACCCTAGCCAAGAATCAAACCTGAGAACTCTGTCATAACATCGGTTTAATCATGCTTTGTCTTAACACTGGTTTCAGTAATGGTACCCTTAAATGTGCCGTGGAATTCTTTACAGTAAACTTAATCTTTATGTCAGGTTGCTAATGTAACGTGAGAAAAAGTACAGTTGGGTAAAATGCCGTAGCATTGTCATTTTGCAGTTCTTCTGGTCTGCACTGTGTTTGCTGTAATATTAGGTTATCCAGTGTTACTGACTACAAAGGAAATGAAAGCAAAGACAGCTAGAGTTAGTGTGATGGCAGTTTGCCTGGGCCTATCACAATTCAGACTTCATGAGCAGTGTTATAAATTTACACTTTATATACACATGCGCAAGATCCACCCAGTATTGTTCTACTGGGCGAAATCTCAGCTGTATTATACAATAATGAAATATTGTGTTTATGGTCATTCACAATACATGACCTTTTGCCCTTACTCATGTTCACAACTAATGAAGGTCAGATGACCCCATATATTCACAGTGTTAAATATTTGTTTAGAAATCATGCAGTATATATCCTGCTTTTATTTCCAAAGGATGACAAAATCTGTGGAAAAGTGTTTAGATATTTCTTTTTTGCTTTGTTTTGTTTTGTTAACATAGTCAGTTTTTACAGAAATGTTGAAAGAAATGGAAATACTTACCTTTTTCACTGTTAGAGCCCATATTAGAATGAGACTTTTGAATGCGTTATCTCGTTTCATATTTGTTAAAAGTTTAGAATTACAGGATTTAGTATGTTGAAAGTTTAAAACAAGCAGAATTGCCAATAAAACCTTTCTTACGTCATACAGTCTACTGTTTATGTCAGTTCAAGCTGGTACTTAGTTGTGTGTATGTTTGCAGGTGTGTGTGTAACATAGACTGCAGTGGACACAACTATAATCCCGTGTGTGCCTCTGATGGAAGCTCTTACAATAATCCCTGTCTTGTGAGAGAAGCGTCATGTCTGAGACAAGAACAGATTGATGTAAAACACCTTGGAAAGTGTCTAGGTAAGTTTTTAAGCTAACAGATTCAAATGGTGAAAATATTATTTAAACTCTGTCTTCAGATACAGATATGTATGAATCAATGAGATAAATACCAAACATCTGCAGGAAGATGAATGCATGTTAGTCATGTTCTAGAGAGTCATAATTGAATGCACATCACTTTTTGCCTCTGTCAATTCAAAGAAGAATAAATGCATTTATTTTTTCTTCAAAAATGTTCAGAATGCTAGTCTTTTATGCCATGATTTGCTGGCAGAGAAGAGCCTTGAGAAGCTGAAATAAAACAGCCTCTGTCGATATGTTGCTTGGGTGTGTGTGTGTGTTTCATCATGTCATGGACTGCATTGCCTTTGTTTCATTTGTGCTATCTTGTAGTACAAGGTGAAACTGATGTGTTCCTTTCATGCAAAGATGAAGGCTTAGCACACAGTACACTAAGTAAACTATTTAAGTATAAGGTTATCGATGTAATGCATGGCAGAGTTTTCAGTGAGCATTGCTTTGCAGCAATTTCAATAATTTATAGTTGGCTTGTAAGTACTGCCATTTTGGTATTTCTATACTCAGTATATCTACCTTTATACTTATTCATGTCATATTAGGTAGTGCTGCTTGACTATAGGAGGTAGCAAATAAGTGGTGAATGCAGTTCTAAAGGATACTAGGGTCTATATTACAGCACTAGTGACTGGCACTCATGTAGTCCAACACTAATGTGAGATTACAGAAATGTATATCTGAAGACTATGGTAAGCTACACTACATGGCACATATGATTTACTAGTTGACTGATTCTGACCACCAATCTTAATCCTGCAACACCAGGGAAGTGATATTTTTAAGCTAACATTGAGACGTGTTGCCTGCTAGTGTCATGTGTTTCATTTGGAAGCGTTTTCCCAGTTTGCCGTGGTGAGAATACTGGATTTTTAGTGCTCCCAGTTTCTGTTAGGTATTTGCTTGTTTTAGGTTTTGCTGCATTGGTTGGCCTTGTACTTGTATGTACTGAGTTGCACCATGATGCACACCTGAGCTACTCATTTACTGGATTTGACTGCTTATCCACCAGTACCAGGGAGGTGGCCTCCTTAAGTTTTTTATATTACTATTGAGATTTATGTAGATTGCTAGTTGATATTTTTTAATTTATTTTCTGCTGCATTTCACAGCTTTGCAGTAGTTTGTACTGAACTGTAAACATGAGTTACTTGTTACTGGATTTGACTACCTATCTAATCGCTCCAACACCAGGGACTTACTTTCTACACCTTTAAGCTAATACTGAGACACCAAACCCATATTTAATGGAAGATCCAATAATATATTCAAAAGGGATCTTCCTTGCAAACTGTTTATATACATATTTTTTATTTCTGTAACAGATAAAAGTACTTTCTAATACTCTGTAAACTAATAATAAAACAAAACGTTTTTGTAAAGCATGTGTTTTGTTATCATGAATCAGAGGGGCTGCAGCCAACTGGCACAGAATGTCAAGGACAGTGTTTGATAGAAGAATGCCAAAGAAGATGACAAATGCTCTTCTTCTTCTTCTTTTGGCTTTTCCCGGTTAGGGGTCACCACAGCAGAACAACAGTCTGCAGAATGATTGGCAGTGGTGTTGAATTGTCAGCCTTGCGCCCAACCTTCCACAGAAGGCACACACACACACACACACACACACACACACACACACACACACACACACACACACACACACACACACACACTCATACCTTAGGGCCAATTTAGTGCGTCCATTCCACCTACATCATGTCTTTGGGATGTGATAGGAAACCGGAGCACCTGGAGGAAAACCCACATGACCAAAGGGAGGACATGCAGACTCCACACAGAAGACACCCCACCCAAGAATCAAACTGGACAACCTCTTGCTTTGAGGTGGTAACACTAAATGCTGCACCACCACTGCCACCCCACCAAAGAAGCTGACAAGTAAGATGTACAAAACAGTGGTACAACCAGTACAGCCCTATGATATGGAAACCTAGGTAGTGAAGGCAGAGCATCTAAGGAAGCTAGAGGTGATGGAGTGCCTGAGATGAGTGGTAGAAATGCACACTTTGGTACTTCTAAAGAAATGAGGACATCACAGCAGAAGGCAAACAAGGTCAAAGTGAACCAATTACAGTGGTTCAGGCAGATGTGTAGGAAAACAGAGGACAATCTTTTGAAGAAGATTTGACAGAAACAGGAAGAAGGCAAGTGGAAACAAGGACATCCACCAAAGGTATGGATGGATGGATGGATAGAGGGATTGTATGACAGAAGACCTGCAGCAGTGAGGCATGACCATTGAAGAAGGTTGGAGAGTAACAATGAATCAAGAAAGATGGTGACAGTTGACGTGATGCCCCAACACCTTGTAGAAAACGGGAAAGGAAGGGGCTGATGATGATGATGCTTTGATAACATAAAATTAAAAATGTAGAAATTGTTTATACTAGAGTTGTAGGTATACAAATATATACCTTTAATTACTGGTGAATTAACTTAAGTGATTAGAAAGCTGTGTGGTATACTCATGTTCCAGAGAATTCAGTTTAACTATAGAACTCAGATGGGCTATATCACATGTCTCTGTGTATTGTTTATTAAAGCACCTGACTTGACATAGTGGCAATAACTAGTATGAGTTTGTTTCGCTGTTAGCTAGCAGATTCTATGCATATATTTGCATATGTGAACAGTTATGAAGCAACTAGTCTGCCTCTCATGCCTGTTTTAACATTGTTGCAATACTGCATCTCGCATACAGAGCTGTCAACTCAAAATTATTTCTATAGCCGCAGTGCATCCTGGAAGCATGCTGCAGTCATTGATCCAGGAAATAATGAATGTTTTGTTTTTGTTTCCAATTTTCTCTATGAGGTTCAAAAATAAGCAGGAAAACAAGACCTGTAGCAGCTGTGGATTGTAACAATGCAGTGTTCCTAAGTAATGACAATGTTTTACAGCCTTGTTCTTAACAGAAACTTTATAATATGTGTTTGTGTCTTATTCCCTGATACATCAGAAAATATTTTATAAAAAAACATTGGATTGTATATTTATGAGAAAATGGGGACTAATTAGTGTTGAGGGATAACAAAATCCATAAGATCTGGTCTGTTATCAGAACCAGTTTATCATGTCTGCAAGAAGTGGATGTTAAAACAATTCACTTTGAGAACAAAGCTGAAGAGGTGAAGATTGACATTATGTCAAGAACACATGGCATATTAGTTATGTTTGCACAAACCTAGTCATAATTTTTGTAATACTTGAAATTTTAGTTGCCCTAATGTACTGACAATTAAAAACAAAATAGGTAGGACTGTGAATTGTACAGCTTTGAAAGTTGTAATGCACTTAGTGCTGCCACACTGTAAAACGTGTGGTGTGCCATACTTTTGTCATTTGTGCATTTGTGTGACAAAGAAAGTGTCAGAGCTGCCAGGTTTCTCCTTTTCATTCTCCAGTAAATGGTTTCAGTGCAGCAGTATGAGTATCAATATCAGCCTTGAAGAGTGCGTAACAAAGAGGGTTATGATGTCCTTCAAGGATGCATCTGCAGTCATAACATATGGGTTGTCCTGCCTCAGGCAGCCCTTCGGTCGGCCGGATTCCAAAGTCTGGGTCTGGCCTCGGCTGATGTCGCACTTCACCCGACGTCATAGCTCCTGGGGTATAAAGGCATCAGCCGACGCCATTTTCCTCAGTCTTTCTTGCCGCACGGTGCCCGAAGCAGAAGCTGTTCGCAAGTGCCGGTCGGTCAGATCCAGAGATTTCAGCTACCGAAGACTTCTAAAAAAGCTAAGTACCCCGTTGGGGACTCTTTCTTGCCTCAGCCGATGTCAGACAAAGTAAATAATTGTTTAACTTGTGGGAAACAAATACCTCATAAGGATTTCCACTCTTACTGCCTTCCTTGCTTAGGCCCAGACCACGACGTATCAGCTTGTTAAGCCTGTGCTTCCTTCAACCGACGGACACTTAGACGTCGGTCGGAGTTTGCTGAAGAGTTTTTTGGCTCCGCTTTTGCATATAAAATGCCATCGGAGACTCCGACTACACATTTAGCTAAAAAACGCAAGGAAAAGGACCGACACTCGCAGCCTGCAGTTTCGGCTGAAACCACGGTTAGGCCTACCGCGAGTGTCTCGGTTTCGTCTGAAACCGAGACCTCGGTTCTCCCTTCGGCCGAAAGCATGCCTCTGACAACCGAGGCCACACAGGCCCCGGCTGAGTCGGCTACAGAAATTCCTACTGAAGAAGCAGGCACACAAGATTTGTCCGACACCATTCCGTTGGACATCTCTACTCCTGCACGTGGGGCAGCTAGACCCCCTGCTTCTATGTCTATCAAGGCCTTCTCCAGGGCTAAAGCAGCTAAACTTTCCAAGGCCTTACCTAGAAAAGCTCCCTCTCACAGACCTACCTCAAGTTCTCAGATTCTCAGCCTTGCTGAGGACCTTATTTCTCTGATCAGGGGATCCCAACCTCACCCAGACAGGGCCTCACAAACGCCTCCTGAAAAGAGGCCTAGGACTGAATCCCCTGAACCTCTCTCCTCTGACTATTCCTCGGATGGTTCAGATTTATCTGACCATCAGGAAGGACCATACTCACCTTATGAGGATTCTGATGCAGAAGACTCCATTCCTTCTGCCTCCCCTCCAGAAGAATTTTCATTTGGGGAAACTCTACACTCAATGAGGGAACACTTCCAATGGCAGGGTCAGGATTTTTCTGATTCTAGGAAAAGGCTAAGGACTTTTTTACGCTTACCACAGCATAGGCCTTTAGCCATACCACCTGTACTATCAGTTGTTGATGATGCATACAATGATGCCAGTACTGCCCCTGATTCTCTTCCCCCGGCCCCTGCCAAACCTGACAGATACTACAGGGTCCCGGATTCTCACTTCCACTTGTATAAGGCCCATGCTGCAGACCCAGAAACCATTTCTCAGGGCCCTAAAGGTGTTGCAGCTGCCTCTGCCAAAAAAACCCTACCCTCTGAATGAGAATCAAGGGCATTAGAGAGATGGGGTAAAAAGGTTTATACATCTGCTACTCTTTCTGCCAGGGCTTTAAACTGTCAATTTCACATGATACAGTACCAGGAATTTTTGTTAGATCAGCTGAATAAAAAGCTGTCCTCTCCTGAACCTTTAGACCGTAAGTCCCTTCAGGAGTTGGTACACAACTCTCAGCAGGTCAGTAATAATTTCTTAAAATGTGGCTATGATGCACTGGAGGCTTCATTTAGATCAGCTATGACTGGAGCAGTGATTCGAAGGCATGCCTGGCTAAAAGAACAATCCTTGCCAGACCATGTTAAGTCTAAACTCCTAGATGCCCCTATGGAGAAACAAAGTTTATTTGGCTCGCCTGCACAGGAGGTTCTAAAGAAAGTGGAAGAAAAAGCAAAATCTGTCCAAACAGTCAAGGATTTTCTGCAGGTCCAACCTCCGAGGTTCAGCAGAAATTGGCCTTCAAAGAATTGGTCCTTTCCAGACACCTCCAGAGCACAGAGAGGCAGAAATAGACGCCCAAGAGGCAGAGGTCAATCAAGGGGTGCCTACAGGGGTCGTCAGTGGCAACCTGCCAACCAGAGAAGTGCCGCCACAGCTGCGACTGCAACCACTTCCACAGGACAGTCACAATGACTTGGCTCTGATTCCGCCTACCAGGGAACAACTGGAAGCACCCTTGGGCGGAAAGCTAGCTTTATTTTCAAAAAACTGGCATTGCATTATAGGAGACAAATGGACTTTGCAAACAATAGACAAATGCTACAGGTTTCACTTCCACACTCTACCAAAAAAGAGAGGAATGCCAAACCTTCCACCAAGCCAGAAATCAGAGGCTCTAAAACAAATCATCAGCTTACTAAGGATGAGAGCAATAGAAAAGGTACCATCTACGGAACAAGGCCAAGGATTTTACTCCAGACTATTCCTTGTACCAAGAAAAGAAAATCAATGGAGGCCTATTCTCGACTTGTCCGCACTGAACACATATCTCATTGTTCCAAAATTCAAGATGCTGACCCTACAGCAACTTCTTCCCATGTTGGGCAAAGAGTCTTGGCTGGTGACTCTAGATCTCAAGGAGGCATACCTGCACGTCCCTATACGACCAGATTGCAGAAGACACCTCAGATTTCTTGCAGGATCAGAGCATTATCAATTCTCAGCATTGCCCTTTGGCTTATCTACTGCGCCCAGAGTATTCACGAAATGCCTGGCATCAGTAATTGCACATTGCAGGCTTCAGGGAATTCAAATCTACCCATACCTGGACGACTGCCTATTACAAGCGGACAACAAGACAAAAATAATAACGGATTTGGCCTATGTCATACAACTGCTGCAAGCCTTGTTATACACAGTCAACATACAAAAGTCAATAAGACTAGTGCCATCCCAAAGGATAACATTTTTGGGTGCAGAACTGGACACAATAACTCAGATGGCTTTTCTCACAGAAGAAAAACAAAAGCAACTACCAGTCTACTTCATGGCATTAACAAGACAAACTCAGCTTACTGCAAGGAAAGTCCTGCAGGCCCTGGGTTACATGGCATCCTGCATAATCTTGATCCCACATGCCAGACTACATGTGAGAAAATTACAATGGTACCTAAGGAATGTATGGTCTCAACACAGACACAGTCTAGAAGCCCTGATACCAATCATTCCATGCCTGAAAAAAGAATTCCTGTGGTGGGCTCAGGCCTGCCAGATCAACAGAGGATTGCCTTTCCACAAACCACATCCAAGGCAGACCATCACCACGGACGCCTAAGACCTAGGCTGGGGGGCACACATGGAAGACAAGTGTATCCAAGGCCTATGGTCCCAAGACCAGCTGAATCTACACATAAATCTAAAGGAGATGCTGGCAGTGAAACATGCAGTCGAGGCATTCAAATCATTCCTCCAGCAAGGACACCTGCTGATAAGGACAGACAATACCACAGTCATGTGGTACATCAACAAACAGGGAGGCACACATTCATACCCTCTATGCCGGATGGCAATGGACCTGTGGAACTTAGGCCTGAATCTCAACATTCAACTGCAGGCCAGATTCGTACCAGGAAAAGAGAATTCACTAGCAGACAGCTTAAGCAGAACTACCACGGATGCTCACAAATGGATGCTGCATCCAGACATCTTCAAAACCATAACAAAGAAATGGGGAATGCCAGAGATAGACCTGTTCGCCTCCCCACTCAACCACCAACTGAAGAAATTCTGCTCAAGAGTATACCACCCACAAGCCTGGAGGGTGGACTCCCTTTCTTTCAGCTGGAAGGCCCTGACAGTATATGCCTTTCCACCTCTCCCATTGATGTACAAAGTTCTACTGAAGATCAGAGAGGAACAGCCAAAGGTAATTCTGATAGCTCCAGACTGGCCAAGGCAGCATTGGTACCCGCTACTGAGAAGCATGTCTCGGACGAACTCATGGCCTCTACCTCTATGTCCTTTACTTCTAACGCAGAACAACTACAAGACCCTGCATCCAAACTTAAAAACGCTGCAGCTAACTGCTTGGAAAATTGCATAAAACAAAACCAACCTGTTTTATCTAAGAGGGTTAAGGACATTATCCTGGAGGCTCGCAGACCCTTCACAAGGAAAACATATTCAGCCAAATGGAAGAGATTCCTCATTTGGAGTGCAGCAAAGGGAACAAATGTCACACTGGCAAACCTAGCGCACACATCCTAGAATACTTAGCAGAACTGTTCCACAATGGCTTGTCCTATTCTTCCATTAAGATTCATGCATCAGCAATTTCTGCAGAGTACAACATGGATCCTCCTGTCTTCTCTCATCCTCTCCTCAGACAATTTTTGAGAGGGATCAAAAATGTAAAACCTCCAAGGAAACCACCTCTGCCTGCATGGGATCTCAATTTTGTGCTAGAAAAATTAACACTTCCCCCTTTTGAACCAGCAGCAACAGCAGACTTACAGTTCTTATCTTGGAAAACTGCCTTCCTGCTAGCAATCACTTCAGCAAGAAGGGTATCCGAGTTACAGGCATTAATGGCAGTGCAGCCTTTCCTTATCTTTCACCAGGATAGAGTGTCTCTGAGAACCAATCCTACTTTTATGCCAAAGGTGGTATCCAGGGTATCCTTGAACCAAGCTATTCATTTACCTACATTCTTCCCTAACCCACAGAACAGGAGGGAAAAACTACTACACACCTTGGATGTACACAGACAACTGCGCTACTATCTGGACAGAACTAAGGCCAGCAGAAAAACTGACCAGCTTCTGGAAGCATATGCAACAGGAGTGCAAGGAAAAGCAATTTCAAAACAGACAATCTCAAAATGGATAGGAAATTGCATTCGATTCTGCTACTCATTTCATGGAAAGACAACTCCTGAAAATATCAGGCCTCACTCCACAAGAGCTACAGCCACCACTACAGCTTTCCTACGAGGAGTGGCTACCAAAGACATTTTAGAAGCTGCTACTTGGAGCTCCGTGCATACATTTGCCAAGCATTACAATCTTCCTTTATACTCCAGATCCCGAGCAGGTTTTGCAACTGCAGTTTTACAAGGGATCTTAACTACACCATCATTATCTTAGTGCCTCCTCCCCAGTTTGGCTATGGTATTCTACCCATATGTTATGACTGCAGATGCATCCTTGAAGGACATAGTACAGTTTTGTACCTACCATAAATGTAGATGTCCGATAGGTATGCATCTGCAGTCAGGATTACCCACCCTCCTTCCCCTCTGTGGTATTCCTAGGGTACTTACCCCTCTCTTAGCTAGCTGGGGGAATCTATTATGGTGTATTTGTTTGTATGTATATATGTATATATACTTTTTGATTTCTACTGTTTGGAATTTTCTACTTTTATACAAATTTAGCCTTCCTAGAGGGCACCTGGCATCTGGGGCAAGAAACACTGAGGAAAATGGCGTTGGCTGATGCCTTTATACCCCAGGAGCTATGACGTTGGGTGAAGTGCGATATCAGCCGAGGCCAGACCCATACTTTGGAATCTGGCCGACCGAAGGGCTGCCTGAGGCAGGACAACCCATATGTTATGACTGCAGATGCATACCTATCGGACATCTACATTTATGGTAGGTACAAAACTGTACTTTCAGGTCTCTGATCATAACCAACTTAGGTGCTCAAGAAAATGGCTTCCAAGATATTCATCTTAACAGCAGAGGGAAGTGGAGCTCAAGAAGTGAGTCTTGACATCTGTGTCAAGATCACATCATGATTTTTTTGTAATACACAAAGCTTTAGCTGCCCTGGTGTACCACTGCTTGCCAAAAAAATTGTAGGAGCATAAAATGTTTTACAGCTTTGAAAGCTGTAACACACATAGCACTACCTTACAGACAGAATCCAGAAGAAAGTGTATCTTTGATCCTATAAAAACAGCCTTAATACACTCCATGCTGCTACGCTCAAAAAGAAGTGAGGCTTTTTGTGATGTTTTATAGCTTTCTAATCTATTTTAGCTTCACAATGCTATTCAGTGGTGGTTGCTGTTTCTGCTCTAGCACAAAGCTAGGTCTTAACAGGATTGAAAGTTGTTTAACAAATTTTTGTTAAACACCTTTCTTTCACTAGAAAGGTGCCTAGCAAAGCTATATTTTTCCTAAACTCAAAGTAGTGTCATGGTGGTCCATGCAGTACAAGATTGTTATGTAGTTTTCTGTTGACATGCATGTGCATAACAAGGTTTAACAAGTTGCCTATTTCTGGGTATAGTCAACATGCTCTATACACTATGCAATGTAAAAATGGCACTTATGGTTTTGTAACAGACATTAAGTAAAAACAGAACATTAGCAACATTACAATGTATTGCACTTATGATAAAAATTAAAACCTGTTGAAACTTATGAAAACTGCTTGCACAAGCAAGGTTTGGGTCCCTGTGGATCCCAGTTTAAGTGCCCTGCGTTCATAGCCGGCCTTAGGCATAGGCCAACTAGGCAGCCGCCTAGGGCGCCGCTCTGGAAGGGGCGCTTTTCCAGTATTTATTTGGTGTAGGTAGACCAGGATGGGGGCACCAGCTAGTGTTGTGGGGGGTGCCATGGAGCCCTTTTGCCTATGGCGCCAGTTGACCTAAGGCCGCTCCTGCCTGCGTTGCATCTGTTTTATAACTAAAATACAGAAGACTACATCGGGTCACTACATTTGGTGAAAAAACATTGTCAGGCATAGATTTCAGCCATTCTTTTGGTATTTCCAACAGTTCTTCTTTTGATGAGCAAAGACATTAGAGAGAGAGTATATTGATGGTTAAAAACATTAATATATTACAGACCGGGTTCATGTTGGGATTTGCAGGATATTAAACACACATTTATGTACCTGTATGATACATATGGTTTCCAGATTTGTAAATCATTTATCTGACTACCACAGTAGTCAAGATGTGGAGCACAGGTATGCTACAAGTTCTGCGTAATGAAAAGCTCATTTTCCACCCATCAAAGAACGTCTCAGTTGTCTGTTGCATGTCATCTTGAGGTCTGCTATCGTTTTGACACCAGTGCTCAATGAGTAAGGTTGTTTTAATTATCTACATAGTTCTGTGAGGAAAATGAACCTTTCATTATCTATACTCACTTTTACTGTATATCATCAGCTTAAAGTTCATTTAAGCCATATTCTCAAATGCTGAAACATCAAAGTGGCATTTCTCAACAGGCAAGTCTGTAAACAGGTTCTTATTAAAATATTATGCAATAAACACTCAAAACAGGCAGTACAAAGCTATCTGAACCCTGTATTTAATATCCTCTATTCTTAATATCTCTCCACTTGCCTGCCTTATTTTAGCACTGTTGAGTGACCCTAATGATCATTCCACTTTTTTTTCTTTTGTAAAACTTTTTCAAACAAATTATGCTTTCCTGTATTGCTGCAGATCTCATATAGTGGATCTGCTCATGACAATGAATGAGAGCCTAGCAGTCCAGAATGATCTTGGAACAAAGTCACTGCTGTTCCGTGTTGAACAAAGTCAATTGAAATGGTTTAATAAACACCTTGTGAAAATGTACCCAAATACCTCCCACTAAAGATGAACTAGGCACAGCCCTGGATCAAACCCAGGATGTATTGGAGGGTGTTATATCTCTCAGCTATACTGGTCATCTGCCATAAACAAACTCTACAACACAAGGAGGAAACTGATGCGGAATAAGGTCAAGTCCCAAGACTGGAAAAACTCCCTTTTCAGCTTCAACAAAAAGTTGAGATCCCCTCATCAAATCCTCCAAAGCTAGCTATGAAAACAGAATTGCAGCAGATAGTAAAGACAACCACAAGGCCTTCTGTAGTTATGTAAAGAATATCCGTGGCAATACCTAGATTTGTTCTGAGCTACTGCACAATGGTACCTCCTATACTGAGCCGACAGATATTTCCAATATACTGGCCGACAGATTCAGTGCCAACTTTACCCCTCTCTCTCCCCAAAGGACCAGTCACAATACCAGTAGATTGCCAGGCACCCAGTATTACTGCTGTACAGGTAAAAATAGCACTGTCCATGGCCAAGAATTCAGCTTCTATGGGACCTGACAATATCCCTGGCTGTGTTCTACATGAACTACAGAGTGAACTGGCACCTTATCTGTGTGCCCTCTTCAGTCACAGCCTCATCTCAGGGTTTGTCCCTACCGAATGGTGGACTGCTACAGTCATCCCTCTCCACAAAGGAGGAGCGACTACATACCTTGAGAACTATCGCCCCATTAGCCTGATGAGTCCGATATGCAAAGCTATGAAGCACATCATGATGGACCTGATAAACAAGGATGTAGGGAATCACCAAACTCTGGATCCTACACATTTTGGTTTTGTGAAGGGTAGATCATGCCTGCTTAACTTGGTCAGCTTCTTTGAGTCAGTTATCAGAGCTGTGGATGAAGGCAAGGTGGCCCATACAGCCTATCTTGATCTGGCCAAGGCCTTTGATACTATTCCCCACTCAGGAATCATAGAAAAACTCACTAAGCTAGGCATCAACCCCTATATCACTAGGTGGGGTGCAAACTGGCTCACGGGTAGAACCCATAGTGTAAAAGTAGCTGACTTCAAGTCAGACTGCCAACCAGTCATGAGCAGAGTCCCACAGGGTTTGGTTCTTGGTCTTCTCCTTTTTGGTATCTACTTCTCTGAAGTCCAGGCCAACACGAAGGGACTCTGGCTGACAAAGTTTTCAGACGATTGCAAGTTGGGAGCTATCATTAACTCCCTAAGTGATGTTGACATCCTACAGAAAGGCCTTACTGAGACCAACGACTGGTGTCAGGACCATTGCATTAATTAAGCTCAATGCCAAAAAATGTGCCGTCATCTTCTTTGGGAAAAACCCAGTTCCCATGAATTACTACATCAATGATAGTCCACTGAACACAGAAGACATTATAGGAGATCTGGGAACACAGGTTGACAGCAACCTGTCTTTTGACCACCACATTACCACTGTGGTCAGAAAGTCCTTCTATGTGGCCATCTCATTACTAAAGGTTTTGCATCCAGGAAGAAAGAGGTCATTGTCTCCCTCTAATCTTCCCTTGTTAGACCAATCATTGAGTACAGTGCCCCAATTGGCATGTCCTGACTAAACACCTACAACAACTGAAGAGGCCGCAAAAGTATCTCACAAAGACGATCTTAGGCCTTAAACATTTGTCCTATATGGACAGATTTTAAAAAAGTCCAACTTTTCTCTGTCTCATATCGCCTACTTAGAGGTGATCTCTGCTTGACTTACAAAGCCATGTCTGACCCAGCTCTGTTAGAAATGCTACATTTAAAGAAATCCCAATCCCTCCACACCACACACTCCAGAGACCTCAACCTCATAACCACAATCAACAAAACAAGCTGGAGGGACAGGTTCATATCCCAGAGGCTGCCCATGCTATGGAATAGACTTCCCATACATGTCAAGCAGAGCACCTCACTGGCCCTCTTCAAGAGAAATCTTCATGAGTGGATTGGAAATAGAAAATTCACCCCAAGAATCACTCCAGTGGCTTTACTCGACAGAGGCACTGGAAACTAAGGTTGGGTGGCAAGATGCCAGGGTAATCCTATGGGCTAGGCTTGTAAAGGCTCCAGGTCCCTTAGCCTAGTAAACACCTATGAACGTATAAGGTAAGCTAGAGGTTGTTGTTATGAGGAAAGGTAGTCTGGTCTGTCCTGCACAGACCGATACCAGAACAGGTCCCTCACCACAGCAAATGATGGCTTTCCTTCAGGTGCTCATTATAGTGGTGCCCTTGTCACAGTTTTCTGAGCTTTATTGTTTGTCTGTGATTAACTGTACCTATTCAGTGGCAGATCCAGGAATTTGCAGGTGGGGAGGCAGTCTGAGAACGAGACTGCTGTCTCTGTATATGGAAAGCAGCTCAAAAGAGGTGGAGTGATAAGCACGTCTGGCCTTAGGTCAAATGGCACCATAGGCAAATCACTGCATGCCTCCCTGCTGTACACTGCCCACCCCAACACACCTCCTGAAGTCTCTGCCTAATGTTCCATCATCCTGGATTCATGACAAGATTCAAATCACTTTTTTCTACCTTTTCTCATATTCTGTTGTAGTCTTCAACTTTTCTTTCTGCATCATTTAACACACCCTGACTGACCATGACTGCACTGTAATATCTGTAAAGACAGTAACTGAGTTAAGGTGGGGGTCTGTGGGCTGCTAGCCCCCCAGAAGCCATGGGGTTCTAGATGCTTTCAGGTGCATTTTAGAACATTTTCCAACCTTTTCATCCAATGATGGTCTGAACAAAAGCCATAAGTGAGAAAAAAATAAGTTATCTCTGACAAAATATTAGTATGTGTATGCCATCTTAACCATGCTCTAAAAAGATAGCCACTTCTAATGTTTGATTGTGAAAAAAAAGTGAAAAAATAGTTATCACAGCTATATAGTCTAAATATCATCCATCTATCCATCCATCTATAACTGTTGCTCCTAAACAATACACTGCCCCTATCCCTCTGTGCTACAGAGCCCATCAGAGGCATAAAGTCAACAACACTGTCTTCTTACAGTTCACAGTTCTATCACTGGTTTTAAGCACAATTAAGTTTCCGTTAAATGTCTTCACTAAATTCTCAGCAGCAGCAGCATGCACAAACACACACATGCACGCAGACACACACACACACACACACACACACAAACACACACACACACCTACCAGTACCGCTGCATAGAATCCAAAGATTAAATAGACAAAAGCTTCAACTGTATCTGAAGAAGCAATAAGCACAGTATAACTAGAATCTCATGCATTTAATACATATTGCAGATCTCCCATTTATCACAGTAAATCAGACATGCACAGTCACCAAACCTGGAAAGCAGGAAGAGTCCATAACAGCAAAATACCTTTGATTAACACTCAGCTAAGCCACAAATGAAAGCTGAAAGTCAATAAGGCAGCCATTTTAGCCTGGTAACCAGAAGCCTCCTATTAACTGATGACTCACTTGTGCATTAAACAGTGTATCTCAGTAGAAGCTTCTGACAGTGTCACACTTTCCTGGGGTAAAAATTAAGGACCCCATCTGTGAGTCTGGGTATGACATGGTCATTATTTGTGCTGCAATCACAAGCCTAAGAATGTCCTCCCTCTTATGTTATGCAGCCAGATTATCGGAACACCCTTGCAAGAGTGGGAAAATCACATCTACATAGCGAAATCCTCATATGGTACCTGCGTTTTCCAATAAAATTTGGGTATTCGGTCAGTGGCTAATGACATGGCATCATGTAGAGGGGATTCACTGCTTTCCTTTGTTTGAACTATGTTAATATTAGTGCCATCACTGAAATATGGTCCCAAGATCCAAAGTACGCATCACACATTCTATGGTATATCTAATTTTAGTGAGTCTCTTTGAAGACTTAATAGTAATACTTATTGAAAGTGCTGATAATACATAAGACACTATTCCAGATAAAAGGAATGTGCAGATTAAGAGCACTAAATGTCAACCCATGTGTAATTTAACAGAAATGATATGGTGAGGCAAAAGGATGTAACAAGTCAGAATGAAGGTTTACCTGTCCATTCTAAGAGGTAGCTAGTGATATCCCACCTGGTCTGCTTAATGAAGTCACAGGAAGTGGATTATTGGTAGATGAATACTCCAAATACAAACTGGTTAAGATAATTACTGTAACAAAAGATGTCAAGGTTCTTCAAGATGACGTACAAAAAATATAAACTTGATATAACATTATTAATGTCAGTAAGTATAGCAATATAAGACAAGGCAAAATCAATATAAATTATGATTACAAAATAAATAGAATAAAATTACACCATCATTAAAAATGCAAGGACAACAGTAGTAACAATTGTTAGCATCAAACACCTTCGTTGGTAAGTATCTCTTTAGGTGTACTCACCCTGCGAATAACTGAATCAACTTCCTGGCACTAGCCGTAGCATTAGCTTTGTATAATGGCATTGCTTCTGGAAATTTGGTAACATAGCATATTATGTGAGTATGTAAAATTGCTAGATTTTACCAGCAGCCCCATAATGTCCATAACAGTATGTTCAAATGATACTTCTGTGATGGGCATAGGGATCAAGCGACTTTGATATCTAGGATGTGCTTCAGTTTTTGGGCATTCTGCACAAGAAACACAGTGATTCATTAAGATTGTCCTGTAAAATTTGGTTAATAGTCTTGCTTTAGTTCTGTCCAACCTCAGAGTGACTTCTTAATATGTGACTATGGGTTGGCTTCATTACTAGTGTTTTTTAAACGCTAGCAACTGATAAAGAATTGCTTCCCTTTCTTAACTGGTGTATAGAAAATGAACAAAATTCTCTAATGGTTTATTAAAAGAACTATTGCAAATAAGTATAAAAAATAATAATAAATAAGTACATACATACATACATACATACAGGCATACTGAAATTTACAGATTAATAAATAATACAACAGGAAAAACACATTGTAATTAAAATATGATTTGACAAAAGTACAAACTTCAATTAAAAAAATCTATCAAAATTACTGTAGCTTTTAAAATTAGTGCAGAATCCATTCATCCATCCTCAACCCCTTTTCCCATTTTTGCACATGGTGTCAGGGTGTCACTTCAATAGTGACAATCATCTAGATCCAAGGTTTACACTGCCGGGTGGCTAGCCCTGCCATGGTAGTTCATCCATACCACACATTCACACCTAGGGCTAATTTAGAGTGTCCACTCCACCTGCTGCATGTCTTTGGAATGTGGGAGGAAACTGGAGCACCTGGAGGAAACCCAGGAGAACACAGGGAGGACATGCAGACTCTGCACAAAAGGCCTCCAGCCAAGAATCGAATCAGAGAACCTCTTGCTGTGAGGCAACAATGCTAACCGCTGCACCACTGCACCACCCTTAAAATCAGTGCAGAATGTAAACTAAAACAGATAATTAAGTTACATTTATCAAGCAGCTACACCATCATCTTCTGGGTGGTGACATAGGGGCCTAGATTCCAAAATATTTAATCTCAGTGTAAGTGACCCCATAATCTGGTCCCTGTAGTAGGCCTTACTCCAAAGTAAAT
Organism: Protopterus annectens; assembly: GCF_019279795.1. Classification (NCBI taxonomy): domain Eukaryota; kingdom Metazoa; phylum Chordata; order Ceratodontiformes; family Protopteridae; genus Protopterus; species Protopterus annectens. Next base: position 160,803,331 of record NC_056731.1, read on the forward strand.
TACACTGAAAGCAGGTCATTCAGAATCAGGACAAACTTAACACTGACAGCAACTCTTTTGGAATCTAGGCAAGATTCTTAAGACAGATCAAAATTTTTACTCCCAGAAGTAAAGGGAACCATAATATTTCACTTGACATTGATTAGATACTCCTGTCCAACAGGATATTACAGATGTTCGTACATTACTCTGTCCACCAAAAAAACTCACCTGCTCAATGTAATAATCAGTTCTGCAGGACGTGTACCTCTCAACTTGACCAGATTTTTGCCTCATATGTTTGGTCTGTTCCTCGTAGAATTTATTTTTCTGGCAAATCACTGAGGGTTGAAGTCACTAAATAATGACATACATTTGAGTTTTAGGCTTTATACCCTTCAGCATCCTAACACAAATCTCTTCTAGCAACTTTTTAAGTTTATAAGAACGATATTTAAAATCTGCCCCTCTTGTTGGACCTTTCCCTCCATTATTTTAGTAGTTTGCACAGATTTCTTGCACTAAGAGGTTGAGAGGTATGTTGAAAGTGTATTTACTTTAATAAGAAAAGTTTCACTTTGCTCAGGTACTAGTAGCCGAGTTGCATAAGTTTAAAAAAAACAGCAATGAAAAATGCAGTGTCTGTCAATCAAAAACTGATAGCTTATGCTTTAAGTTCTTTTTTTCAGAACTTTGGAAGAAAGCAGTTATCATATGCAACTTTACTAACACATGTACAGAAACTGATTGTAGAATCATGGAAGCCAATTTATGAATTTATGAGCATTCTTCTCTATCCAAAGTGCTGGAAAAACATTGGCATCACAACTAAAAGTCCACTTTGAAGCATATAACCTCTTAAATCAGAAGAAATTGTGACAATAGCAGTCTAAGGTAACAAACATGGCATGATCAGTCACATTTGTAGATTTATTAATAACGGACCATACCTTTCAATTTTTAATTATGAGAAGACTATTAGATGCCCTGGAGTTTGTGACTGCAACTCGGTTATGGTAGTATATGCAGCATCATGCACAGTTTGTCAAGCATTCTATATAGGAAAAACGAACAGGAAATTAAAAACAAGAATTATTGAGCATTTGAGTGATATTAGGAAACAAAGACAGACTAGTGCTTTATACAATCACAGTACCAACTGTGTCAATTTCAAAAAATTTTTATTTTTTGTGATTGACAGAATACCCCATCACAATATACACAAAGGTGGTGACATCAAAACTTTATTAGAAGCAAAAGAATGTCTTTGGCAACTTAGATTAAATGCCAGTAAGTGGCCTGGCATTAATGACCAAATATCCATTGCCAGTATACTCAAGCTCAAATCACAATTTATTTAGAATTTATAATACATATTGCTAACAAAAATATATATAAAATAGCCACAATTATTGTTTTTAGTTTATATAGCTTGTTCGGTACAATAGAATATTGACATTTATTTTGATCAAATTATATTTCTATATTTTATATTCTACATTTTACATTTTTATATTTTTACATTTGTATATTTTTACATACATCACAATATATATATATATATATTTTAAGGTTCATCTAATTGTATTTAATATTTAACATTTAATTCAACATTTATGATTATTTATGTACATATACGCATATTTATTAATTTTTATGAATATTCATATTTATATTTTTGATAAATTAACTATGTTATTTATTCACAATTTATTCTAACATTTTATATCATAATATGTAGTCTTGATGAAATTTGAGCTGCTATCTTATTTCATTATTATTTTTATTTTTATTTTTATTTTTTCATTATTGTTATTATTTATATTACTTCTTTAGTTTAGGATAAAGATGTATTACCTTAAGTTAAGCTAGGTATTAACTTCCTTTACTGTCTCACTAAATGTAGATACAAGTGTTCTGATTAGATAATTATGCAATTAAAGTAATTAAGATTTTAGTATTTAAGGGATGATGATCTGTTTAATTTTGTACTCTGATGATGCCCTAGGACGAAAGGGTGAAAGCGCTTAGTGCCTGTGTTATGGAATGATTTCGTTCTTGTTCTTCTTGTTTTTGGTCCAGTTTTCACAATAAAGAACGTTTTGTGTGGATACCAGGAGTCAAGGTTCGCTGATTTTGTGATGATCAGTAACTTCAAATAGTTGGGTAAAGTTCATGAAACTGTTTTTGAGTGGAGTATCTGCCACATGAAAAGCAAAAGGAGTAACTACAGCAGTAACAAGCAACAATCAATTTGTATTTCTCTACTGTCCTGATTTTACCTCATATTTTGGGCATGTTCCACATACAATTTGAGGTGTTCTGGCAAATTGTTGATGACTGCAGTCACTAAATAATGCCAGACATTTCAGTTTCAGACTTCAGATTCTTCAGAAAAAGCATGCTGTTGCAAAACCTGCTAACTTAGCAACTTCTAAACATGTACGAGCAATATTTGAATTCAGTGTCTGAATCTGGGCCTTTATTTTCAGTTATGTATCACCTTGTCCCTGATTCTTGAGATACATATTAGAGCTGGATCAGTCATTGTGGAGAATTAAACACCAGGCTTCCAAGGCATTTCTGCAGTCAGAAGTTGCAAGACAAATCGAAATCAGCAATTTATAATTCAGACCACCTGTCAGAGACGTCAGAAAGTACCAGAAGCTAACCTGCACTGCCTGGTGTAAAATGGCAAGCTGGCAAGCTATGGGCTAGTGTGAGTTACACTGCAGTAAAAACTATTACATAATGACTAGGTTAACTGGTCATCAGCTGGAAGGTGGCTGCCCAAAACTCTGCTGCCAGACCACCATAATTCATAACTATACAGCTACTAGAGGAAGTCGCAGATTCCATGCTAAATTAAATGTGACTTTTTACTTTTTATTCCTTTTGTTTTTTTCACAATACCATGAGTACTGCTCATTTGGTGTATGTTCTGTTCTTCATCATTATTGCTCAGTGGAGATGGCGGCACGCGCCCCTGTACCACAGCCTAAATCTGCTAGTGCAATACCGATAGAATGAAAGTAAAAAGGAGGAGATGGGGGCACGTGCCCCTGTACCACAGCCTAAATTTGCCACTGCAATACTGGTAGAATGGAAGTAAAATGGAGAAGATGGGGGCACGCACACCTGTACCACAGCCTAAATCTGCCACTGCAATACTTGTAGAATGCAAGTAAAAAGTAGAAGATGGGGGTTTGCGCCCCTGTACCACAGCTAAAATCTGCCACTGCAATACTGGCAGAATGGAAATAAAAGAGAGGAGATGGAGGCACACGCCCCTGTACCACAGCCCAAGTCTGCCACTGCAATACTGGTAGAATGGAAGTAAAAAGGAGAAGGTGGGAGCCCGCACCCCTGTACCACAACCTAGAGATGTGTGTGGGCTTTACATGTATCAGTGTAGATGGACTCTGAGATTGAAGTTTGTCAGAGAAAAATTGAGACATCTTTATTTTAAAAAATGCTCTTCATGTAAGTTTCAGAAACCCTGTAGTGAAAATAGATACTTGTGCTTAAAATGCCTGATGTCTGTACTGTAGTTTTGCTGAAGGGTCAGCATATTTCGCAACTTAAATTAAATTTGATACACAGGTAACCATACAGTAATTTAAGACAAAGCTTTGCTTGCTTCATGTTTGGGTGTACTAAACCTGGGATTTTACTAGTGCTGTGTAACTACATGATGTGCGGAAAAATATTGCTTTTTGAACTGAAGTGCACATATTCGCATGTTCTTCCCAAACCAGTCTTGCACTGACTAATGTTTACCAGAGTATGTTAAAGCTGAGTAGACAGAGTGGAGGTCTTGCATGTTTCCTCCTGTGTAACTTAAAGTCACTCTGTTTTAACTGTTTGTGTTGTATGCATGTTAATGTCAAATAATTGCATTGAGTCATAGTAACATTTCTCGCATCATTCAGTCACATTTGTTTGATATGCCATGTGTCAACACATTAAAATATTTTATTTATTATGTGAGAAATGCAGATCTCAGAAAATACACTGCCTCCCTGTCTTGTCTGCGCAGGGCTGACGGATTGTAGCATTTATAGAAGTAGACAATGAGAAAGAAATGTTTGGTTAGCATATTCTAATAGCAGTATAAAATGAATTTTGATGGTTAATAGTTTTCCAAATTTTAGGTTTTATTTTGGCTTCTTTTTCCATATGGACTCTGGCTGAACCTAAAAACATTGTTTTACCTGCTGCTAAATACAATGCTCTTCATCTTAGTTAATAAATTAGTGCATTTACAAAATTTTATACAGCGACTGCGGTGGTGGTGCTGCGGTAGCGTTGTCACCTCACAGTTAGACGTTGCCCGTTCAATTCTCAGTTAGAGCGTCTTCTGTGTGGCGACATGTGTGAATTGGCATTCCTTCGTTGAAGGTTGTGCGTTAGGCCCAGCAAGCCAGCACATAAAACTCTACTGCCAATCATTAGCGGACCGGAGTTCCGCTGTGGCGACCCCTAACTGGGAAAAGCTGAAAGACACAAACAAACTAATTTTCATATAGCATCAGACATAGTATGAGAAAAAAGAAAATTACATAAACTCTCAAATCCCTCGTGTGCAATCTGTTATGCCAATGGATATTTTTTTATCATTGCTTTTGTATGGTATATGTTGCAAAATAAATGCTCTTTCGGTCTTCCTCTGTATACCCATAAAGCACTTTACCAAAGGATATTAGCATTTGAAATAGTCAATAGATTGCTTTTGTGTCTCTTCAGTGTAGACCAGCATGTTGAAAGTTTTATAATGGTGTGATTGTAGACTATACCACTGAACTATCCCATTTTTTTGTAGAAATACCAATTTTTCGACCTAAATAACAAGCTGCCATGAAATAGTGAGTGGCACCTTTCAATTACAATTTTATGGTCTTACTATGTGATAAAACCAAGACAATCAAACTGTGAAAAACAAATAAATAAAAACAGGGCTCCTTGATGAAACGCTCTTTAATCCTGAAGTGCGATAATTACAGTACACTTTTCGTTGGGAACAAACCCAACTTCATCAGAAGATAAAAAATCAATCAGTCAACCAACACAGTAACCTGAGCTATATATAAACACTCTATAAAATACTGAACACACCCTTCCTAAATCCTAATTAAATAATTGGTGTGTTTCAAGAGATCAGTTTACTAAGTACAAGTTTCCAGGTGCGAAGTACTTAAAAAATTCAAAGGTATGCAGCTTTAAAAAGATATGCAGCTTTAAAAAGGGTGCCCACCACTGAAGCACATTTGTTGTTGTGGAGACATAAAAATGATGAAGTAAAATAATAAAAACATATCTTAATAAAAGACCTGTTTTTACATATTAAACCACACACCAGTGCTTGGACATTGTTGGTATATACATGTATGTATATCCAAATTCACATCTTTTTCCAACATTTGCAGAGATAGTTAGAACAATGAATTAAAGAAAGTGGAACAAATCTTATATAAAAAGTTACGACCAGGATTTTGTGTTGTTTCCGATGTCAATTGGTCACTGAGGCATACCTAACAATCATAATTGCAATTGCCTGGTTTCAAATGGTAGCATTAAACTACTATTATACTGTGAAAGATAGCCTAATACATTCAATTTACTCTAAAATTATTTTGAAGTGAGCGATGTAACCTCTCAGCATTAAATAAACTATTTAATTCATAATTTCCTGTATTCATATCGTCTTTTACCTATACTAAATATGTTATAGAATACTGACAAGGAAATCCTAGGTGTAAGACAAGTGGAATATGTATGTATACACACAATAATTAGTCAGTGGGTTAAGATAGTTTTAAAATCTATCTCTCGAGATTTTTTAGTCTCAAAATACAAGCTATTGAACTTGATTCATTAATTCCTGGCCACTGGTTGGCGTTTGTCCTAAGCTGCCAAACCAGTTCCTAATTTTAGAGTAAATTGAATGTATTAGGCTATCTTTCACAGTATAATAGTAGTTTAATGCTACCATTTGAAACCAGGCAATTGCAATTATGATTGTTAGGTATGCCTCAGTGACCAATTGACATCGGAAACAACACAAAATCCTGGTCGTAACTTTTTATATAAGATTTGTTCCACTTTCTTTAATTCATTGTTCTAACTATCTCTGCAAATGTTGGAAAAAGATGTGAATTTGGATATACATACATGTATATACCAACAATGTCCAAGCACTGGTGTGTGGTTTAATATGTAAAAACAGGTCTTTTATTAAGATATGTTTTTATTATTTTACTTCATCATTTTTATGTCTCCACAACAACAAATGTGCTTCAGTGGTGGGCACCCTTTTTAAAGCTGCATATCTTTTTAAAGCTGCATACCTTTCAATTTTTTAAGTACTTCGTACCTGGAAACTTGTACTTAGTAAACTGATCTCTTGAAACACACCAATTATTTAATTAGGATTTAGGAAGGGTGTGTTCAGTATTTTATAGAGTGTTTATATATAGCTCAGGTTACTGTGTTGGTTGACTGATTGATTTTTTATCTTCTGATGAAGTTGGGTTTGTTCCCAACGAAAAGTGTACTGTAATTATCGCACTTCAAGATTAAAGAGCGTTTCGTCAAGGAGCCCTGTTTTTATTTATTTGTTTTCACAGTCTTACTATGTGAGCTATGCCACTGAAAGTAAGAATAGTAAAACAAAATAATCAAATCCCTTACCTGTGTCTTACAGAATAAATAATACATGAAAGTTAATTTGGATGAAAACATCTAGTTGAATTTTGACTCCATGAGTCTTTTTAAGCTATTTTTGCAGGGGTGCAACTCCTCCCTGCACAGCTCTGTGTAGGATACTTTGCCCCCTGACACCCCTTTGTGTATGTATACTTATTCCATAGTCACATATATGTGAAGGGAAAGAGAAACTAAAGAAAATAAATAACTAAAAGGAAGTCACTGATGGATTGCATAGAGAAACAACCAACAACAGCGATTTCCTATGAAAAACACAGATCAGGGGGTTGACTTGGGGAGCTACACTCTAGCAAGCTGAAACCTCATTGATTTTTCCAACTGATGACTAGTAGGAAGGCCAGTCTTAATATGGTGGCTTAACATTTCCATTCTAAACACAGAGGAGAGGTACGGATTTGGGGTACAATTCTTTAATTTCCTTACAGATTATTAAGATATTTAGATAAAATGCAAACATCACAACCTGCTAAAGTATCTCTTGTTTTCTTTGGTGATATGGGTTCGCAGGGGCAATGTATATGTCCTGACTGTCTTAAGTTGTGGCTCATCCAGGCAGCTTATTTTTGTAATACTACAGCATTTTCTGACAGTAACTTCATTTACCCTCATTAGATCATGAAGTCTTCTTCCAGTAAGCGAAATATCCAGTTGATTCTCAGCCTTATTTATTTATTGACATTCGATTACCAGGAAGGTCTGACTGGGTAGGAGTCCATTTTCAGTGGAGGCCTGCGGAGAGAAGCTCCAAAGTATTGCAAAACATTTTAAGAACAATACTTTTATAGTCTAAAAATAATACAAAAAACAACTACAGTTTAAATAGTTATACCAAATTATACATAAACATTAGCTATGAATAGATACAAGTTATGTGACAATTACTTAATTCAGAAATTGTAGTCAGTTTATGGAGAAATTAAAAGTAAGTTAGTAAGATACAATCAGGAATTGCAGTACAAAGTGAGAGAAAAGCAGAGTTATGGTATGTTTAGAGAAAAAGCCAGGAGAGAGAAATTGAAAAAAGTAAGGAAGTGAGTGAAGAAGGGAGAGTAAGGAGATGTAAGGTATGAATAGGTATTTGTTCACGTTTAGGGATATAGTCTATCCTGGTGCTGAACAAGAACAGAGCCAGCTTTCGGCTAGTAAGTCTTTCAGAATGGTTTTAAGATTGGGAGGGAGGTGGTTTTCTTATGAAGAAAAAGAGCCCTAATTTCTTATACTGCTAGAAAAAAGAATGCATAAACATTATTTGTTTTAATATCATTTGCTGTACTTCTGTAGAATGTCAGAAGCTCATTTTGTAGATGACTGTCATGGAATAAACAAGCAAAAACATTTTCCATTCTTTACATTGATTAATAAGCTAATCTCTTTTAACTGTAGCACTTCAGTTAAAGTAGCATAGTTGCATTCAAATGGCTTTCTGCAGTTAAATGACTCTGTTTTGCCTTATTAAGTAAAGTTCAAAGTAATATTGTGTGTGTACAGGAAAGACTTTCATATCATAACATTTAAAGTTAGATCAGGTTGTCAGCTTGTATCAGCGTCGTCCTGTTCTTGCAGACATTGAGGAGTCCTGTCTCTCCTCAAAAGTCAAGTCTTTATGTGTAAGGTAATGCAGCAGTACTCTGTGCAGTCAGGATCTTTGACATTAATACAATCTTTGTCAAGTGGGGCAACCTTTACCACCACAAATGTGTAGTTGCTTCCATGTAAATGGGTTTAAAAGTTAAAGCTGCACTGCTGTCTACTAAAATCCCATATATAAAGTCAAATATATTTTGCTGCTAACTCTATTTATATAGCTAAGCTATGTTGCATGAAAATGTAAAAGTAAGTGCACACAGAGCCTTGCTTGTACTGGCATTATGGATCAAATTGAAGTCTATCAAAATACTTTTTAAAAGGCTCAATAACCACAGCGGTGCAGTGAGTATCATTGCTGCCTCTCAGCAAGAGATTTTTCACGTCTTGGCTAGGGTGCCTTCTACGTGAAGCCTGTATTTTTCCTGTGTTTCTATGGGGTTTTATCTGGGTGCAGTGCTTTCCTTGTGCATCCCAAACACATTGCTGGTGGATTTGTGACCCTAAATTTTCTATAGGTGTATGTGTTTATGTGTGTGTAGTGGTAATCATTTGAAATGTCAGGACCTGCTTCAGTGAGTCCCTTAAAATGGAGACTGAACTGCTAAAAGGACTTACATATATTAAGTCTGAGATTATCATTTCTCAGAATATTCCATTTTTGCAGTGGTTTGCTGTTTTTTGGAATTGGTATATATCAGTTTGGGTGATGATATTGGGCTTATCAAACATATCAGGAGTGCAAAAGGACTTGTCCCTCCAACTGCAAAAAGGTTTAAAAGAGAAGAGTGGTATTTAATGTTTGCTGTTATCCTGCATTTTCAGTGTTTTTTTTTTTTTTTTTACACGTGCTGACATTTCAGTAGGAAGCCATCTATAATAGAGCAGAAAGGCCTGACAATTTACTTCTGTTCCCTGGTTGTCTAGTAAGCTCTGTAGATAACAGTAGCTGTTTTTGGGGTCACTGGACAATCTTCATGTGGCTTGACAGTACTGGATATATGGAGTCCATTATACTCATAACAGAGTAGGGCATATGTTTTGAATTTCTTATGCTATTGCCTTTTCCTGTGTCAGTGTGAAATTCACCAAAGCTTCAACCTATCTAGTTCCAATACCCTTCAATCTCAGCCAGTTCCACAATACAGTTCCTCTGGAGTGCCCATAGCTCTCAGAGAGGCCATTTCACCAATCTTTGATATGAACTTTGTTAAAGAAGGCCTGATGCTACCAACTGTTGAGCCAGATAGTGCAGCCAGCCTGCTTTTTATCTGGGAGGATTTCTGATCTTCAGGTCTTGATCCTCATAGAACTCAGACAATATTTCATAAGAACAGGGTCTTTCTGAGTACCAACGTATCCTTTGTGTGTAATGTAGATTCAGAACTAAATCTGAACCTGAATATGCAGCTCAGTTTTTCAGCCTGTCAAACTGAACAAAATGTCAGGCTATTCTAGACAGTTAACCTGCATATTTAGTCATTTAGTCACGATTAAAAAAGACCACTTCTTTCCACCCATCTTCAAGAAAACCAGCTTCATAATAAATTGCTCCACTAAGAGCAATATGGACTAAAACAACTGCAAAAAGGGAGAAAATGAAAGTTTGAAATCACAGTTTTCATTATGTAAGGGAGACACTCGGATGCACTTGACATAAATACCTTTTTACACTGCAAACTACAGGCTCTGAAAATGCTAAATGATATGCAAAAGGTCAACAAGATTTGTAAATCGGATACATGTCATCCTGCTGAGTATGCTAACCTGTCCTACTGCAAGCTACTCCAGCATGTGGTCTGTCTTACCCTCTCAGCATTTTGACACAGGAACTTCAGGCACCAGGGAATGACACGGTGACTCATTCTTCATTTGTTTGCAGCATGCAGTGTGTAGCATTGTTTCAGCATGCCATCATAATTTCTGTTCCAGAAAAGAGATCTTAATATGCTTTGTACTCCCCTGCAAACTTCAGTAGTAGCTAGACTTGCTTTTCCTTATTCAGACTGTAACATTTTTGTTAAGGCTTTCATGAAATTTGTCCCAGATCGACTGATAAAGTGTAAATGAGAAAACTCTGATTAGCTATTATGTGCCTAAGCTGGCAGTTGCATCAAGGGAATGTGAACCTGAAAAATAGATGTATCTGGAGGCATAATTCATACACCTTACATTTTTTAAATAATCTTTGTACGATCTAAGCAAGTTATTGTAAAGCATAGATAAACTGTTCAGTCAGTGTTTAATCTGTACATACTGCCAAAAGGTAAAATAATAATTATGATGGAGCACGCTCCACATAAAGTAGCATGCTTTGGCTAGCATAGCAGGAGAAGGTGAAGGAATGCTTTGTTAGAACAAATGAGGTTTATATAGCATAATTTGGAAGTACGAATGATAAGAAAAAAACAGAGACATTGCGTGAACCATAGGGCTCAATTGGTTATTGCCTTCCATTAACTTTAAATGCCTTTTAGTAAATTAGGTGATATTTTATTTGAGCAGTCTTCATTTCAAATGTCACACTATTGCATTGCTCGTAGAAGCATGTCAAGTCATACCATCCTTATGTACCACTCAGTTATCCAAAATTTTGCAGAATGTCCAGATTTTTACCACGTTTTTGGTTTTATTCCTCATAAAATTTGTGGTTTTCTAGAAAATCATTAATAATTGAAGTCAGTAAATAATTACAGGCTTTTGTGTTTCAGACTTGTTATTATTATTGGGAAAATGCATGCTAATGCAAAACATGTTTTTCTGTCAGCTTTCTACGTTTGTAAAAGCAATATTTAAAATCTGTCCCTGATATTGGCCCACTGGCCCCATTATTTTCGACTTTGTGCTAAGAAGATGAGAGTTAGGCATCCTTCAGTGTGGCTCCGTAGAGTACTGGGGACATGTAAATGTCAAACAGTATGAAGATGATGGCAAAAATAAAGCACATCATTGTAATTTCTTATTTGGAAGAATATAGTCCCCCAAGGGTAGCTACCTCAGTATGTGAATGGCACCTGTCTGCAGCTTAAGCTGACGGTCCCTTAGAAATCGCCTTCATCTGTCAGAAAAACATTCAGATGACAACTACAATGAACATTTCATATACTCAGTACATATGTGTGCATGTGTGTGTGTGCGATATATATATATATATATATATATATATATATATATATATATATATATATGTGTGTGTGTGTGTGTGTGTGTGTAGATATATATGTGTGTACATATATATATATATATATATATATATATATATATATATATATATATATATATTGTGTCTTTCGGCTTTTCCCAGTTAGGGGTCGCCACAGCGGAACCCCGGTCCGCTAATGTTTGGCAGTGGCTTTTACGTACCGGGTTACCAGCCCTGACGCACAACCTTCATCGAAGGCATGCCCCATTTACGTATGCCTCCACACAGAAGATGCTCTAGCTGAGAATAGAACGGGACAACATCTTACTGTGAGGTGACAATGCTACTGCAGCACCACCACCGCAGTACCTATGTATGTATATTTTGATAGCATATCCTGTGACAAATTCCTGTTATAGTGCATTACTATATCTGTAATGCAGTTTCACCCATGTGACTTTGTCAGTAGCTGACAGGCTCACACCCTTCACTTCTTTTGATAGCAAAGATAAATGTACACTCTCCTGAGTTGCATGGTAGGATTCATTTTATAGTGAATTTGTACAGGTCTACCACTCAGCCTAAGCAGCTGCTTTCCACAGCTCCTCAGGAATTCCCTGTCGCAGTTTGCCCAAAACCAAACAAAAGTTGTAAATCTAGAGCAGCTTAATTTTTTTTTTTTTTTGTAAAAGTGTATTTGATTTAATAATGCATTGCATCAGTGTCTAGTAAATGCACAACTGTCCTTCTTACTGCCCGAATCTGAACTGTCCACTGACTTGGCAGGTAGTGCATTAGCTTTTACATTGGGAGGTCATAAGGCTGTGTGCTCTATTGCAGCACAAAGTGTTTGCATTCGTACTGCAGAACTGACACCGCAGAGTAGCTTGAGGCGTTGTTGCACTTCTGAAATGCCCGGAGGAAACATTAATTTGCAGTTCTGCCTGATTAAGCTGCAAGCAGTTTAAATGGCTATTAAAGATCCCATGCCTGTTGATGAACATGTGAGAGTTTTCTTTCTATGTTAAGATACATTTCTACATTTTGTATTAATGCCATCTTAGGTCTTTCCTGAAAAAGGCTCATAGGCACAGTGGGATCTATGCAGGCCCATCAGTAAAATAAATAATGGACACTGGCATGTAATGTTGAATGCAGTGAAAGTCAGCTAAACCCCATCTGCCCCTGGTTGTAACTTGCATTTTATCGTTACTTTACCAAGATATTGAAATCTACCTGTTAAAATAAAGTTGACATAGTAGTGAATGATGATATGCCAGTCTGTATCAGAAGAAGCATCTCAGCATACAAACCCCGAGAAGGGGAACTTCAGCATTATTAATGGTCTTAAAGTACACCGGTCATGTAAACTTGGCACATAAGCTGTCAGCTTTGAACAATTAAGTTGAATTCTGTACTGTATTGTACTTTTAGCTTGATATAAATATATATTGTGTGTGTATGTGTGTGAGTGAGGAAGGTGCACTCATCTAAGCCACACACATATGACAAGAATGTTGTATTGTTAATAATGTGATTTAAAGTGGCATCACAGCTGTTTGCTCTGGCTCAGCATTGACATTAGACAACTGATAGCATGAGAAATAGCATCATCTTCATTTACAATCAGCCTGGCAAGTAGCAATGGAAACCCCAGGGTGAATGTATAACTAACAAAAGAGCAGCATTAGAATCTAAAGCTTCTGTTTATATGACTCCCAAGCAAATATAGGGAAATTGCTGACCTTACAGTTTACATTTGCTCTACTTTGACAAGAGTGTACTGTTACACAGGACAAGACAGCGGGGTCATGGTATTTGACATGAATTTAACAGCTGTTAGTGCAACCCTGAGAATGTTTTGATTGCCAAGATGTTACAGCCAAAGAAAGCACTCATATCTAACATAAAAATATATGCAATGTTTTGAAAGGTATGATTGATATCAAGATGAGCCAGAGCAATCATGGTTTTTTATCAGCTGATTAAATAGAATATACTGAACCAAAGTGCTGAGTGCTCTAAACAAAAGAATGGTGATGCATAAGGAGTTATGATGGCAGAAAGGGAGATTGACACACTTGCAGAATTCTTGCACACACCATTTGCACAAACACACTTTACCTCAACATCTGTAGAAATTACAAAGCAGTAAGCAATATTTTCTGGCAATTTCTGTTGACCAGTCAAGTAGTTAGAAACACTGAAAATTTGTATAGCAGCACATAGTACAGAACACGTTGCTTACTAAGTTTTGTCCTGGGGTGGGTGTCTTCACTGTTCAAAATGCAAGTAAATGAATGACAGCAGGCACTTCTGTTTTTGGCTTCTTTGTTTTCCATTTAAAGTTTGAATACACGTAGTCCAGACACATCAACATGTGACCAGCTGAGTCTGTATGAAAAGACAACAAGTTGCAAAATTAGTAAGAAAGAAAATATCATTAATTATGTTAAGAACCAAGTTAAATTGAGCATTTCTGTGAATAATTTTAGGCATGTAAGTGCTTTTTTATAGGTCTATTTTCTGAAAATATTGATGGTGGGTAAGCTATACACTGCAGGTTATGCATGCTCATGAATAATTAGAGCGAAACATTTTAAGGCGATTTTTTTTTTTTTACCTGTCACAAGAAAATCTTGTCATATTGAAAGACTTATAGATAATCTATCTATAATAAGCCATACAAAGTGAGCTTGGCATATTATGGTCTTATTTACTGAGGACAGAGACAGAGAGAGAGAGAAAAAAAAGAAAGAGAGAGACACTCCTGGCTGCAACTCCAATGGCCTGAGTTCAAGGAGTAGCTTGGGCCCTGAAAGATTCTTTCCAAGAAGGATGGGAAATGAGCAGGTTGCAGCTCAGCCATCATAGGGGTGAGAAATTATCCTTTCTGCAGCATATAGATTGGTCCTGATGATAAGTACTGTTACTGGGAATGCTGGATTTGGAGCCTCAAAGCTGGAAGTATATGTTGGAGCACATATGTATCCTTTCGGAGCGTAGAAAGTTTCTGCAGTGATGCATCTGCTGACGTCAGTCATCAGGGTGTGAGATTAGAGCACATAACAGAAATAGCCACCCAGCTTATGCCCTGCCTAGAAGCAATGACTGACTGTTGGTTTTGAAACACAGCCTCAATTTGGGGAGGGGTTGGAGTCCCCCAGTCTGCAAGAATGAAGACACAACCTGCTTTTAGCAGATGGATGTCTGGTGGGCACAAGCCCTTCTGTGACTATCTGGGTGACTTCCCTCTCAGCTTAACCTTCATTCTGTATGGATTGGGACCCCCAACGCAAAAAAAGAATGGGCTGAAGATCCACAGGAGTCAGACTAGATGATGAGAATACATTGAGGGAAAACAAATAAAGAAACATTTGTTATTCAGAGCTGCAGTGACTCATCTAGTGCCTAGTCTGGTCTCCAATCTGCTTCAGAGCTGTAGTGACTCATCTAGTGCCTAGTCTGGTCTCCAATCTTGTTCAGAGCTGTAGTGACTCATCTAGTGCCTAGTCTGGTCTCTGATATGGTTCAGAGCTGTAGTGACTCATCTAGTGCCTAGTCTGGTCTCTGATCTGGTTCAGAGCTGTAGTGACTCATCTAGTGCCTAGTCTGGTCTCCGATCTGGTTCAGAGCTGTAGTGACTCATCTAGTGCCTAGTCTGGTCTCCGATCTGGTTCAGAGCTGTAGTGACTCATCTAGTGCCTAGTCTGGTCTCCGATCTGGTTCAGAGCTGTAGTGACTCATCTAGTGCCTAGTCTGGTCTCCGATCTGGTTCAGAGCTGTAGTGACTCATCTAGTGCCTAGACTGGTCTCTGATCTGGTGACCCGCTTCCTTAGCTCTTTTTTTGAAGAGGAAAAAAAAGCCTCTTCCCTTCTCCTTCAGCTCTTTGTTGGAAGAGCCAAAAAAGGATCCACTCCATTATCTGGCTCTCTCTACACCCGACTGCCTGCTTTGGTCCTCAGTTGAAGAGCAGCAATAACAACAACAACATTCTTGGAGGTGATATATAAATATATATAAATATATATATATATATATATATATATATATATATATATATATGTGTGTGTGTGTGTGTGTGTGTGTGTGTGTGTGTGTGTGTGTGTGTGTGTGTGTGTGTGTGTTCAGCGAGGTGGGTGGCTTGCCACTCACAGTGGGAGGTGCAGTAGGGTTGCCCCCTGTAAAAGAGGTTTAGAATAGAGTGATTTTCAGTTTTCATCTGGTTTCAATATTATTGTCTATCTAAGCCCATTTGTTAGCAAACAGTAGGATTCATATGCATCGCATATGCACCAGACATTTTTCTTGCTGCACCACAGCCAGATGCTAGTGTGGTCCAAAACTTGCAGATTTGGCAGAGATCATTTTCTTCTTAGGATATTCCTAACAGACTAGCCAAGTATTCTGTAATACCACAGGAGGTTACTTCAATTTCAATCTTACACAGAGACAAAGAGGAACAATCGCTCACTACCACTGCATTCATTTTGCAGGTACTGAAAGTAAATCAGCAGATGTCCACACCTCCAGATTCTGAGCTTTCTGCTTTGGGTGAAGTTCTTGCTAACAAAAGAAGGTGAACCTTTGCCCAGCAGAGATGTCAAGTTAGAACAATAAAGATGAGAAGGACATGTCCTGCTCAGACCAGCTGTATTCCTACGGCAATGAGAATACCAGCACCTCACATTCCCTGTTACAAGATGTCTCTTAGGAGAAACAGGAAATCTAGTAAGGGAGCAGTTT
The DNA here is from genome assembly GCF_019279795.1 of Protopterus annectens. Lineage (NCBI taxonomy): Eukaryota > Metazoa > Chordata > Ceratodontiformes > Protopteridae > Protopterus > Protopterus annectens. The sequence goes on from NC_056731.1 coordinate 160,819,509, forward strand.
TAATAGAGGGAAGTTTTCCTGCTGCCAGAAAGTATATGTGGAACTCTTTGGCATGGGAGACCTTCCTCTTTTTTTACCAGTGCCCCAGAAATTTGAAGGTACATCTGAAAGTGCTTCATAAAAGTCTGATTCCCAGCCACCACCCCAAAAAAAAATCTGAACACTTCTGCAGACTAAATAAAAAAAAACATTGATAACAACACCGTTTTTCTTATTTTAATTTATTCTTCCGCATGCAAGCAAAGTAAAAGTCCACATATAAGATCCCAAGGGCAGATCTGATAGTGATGTCTATACATACACCAGGAATATTTCAGTTAGCACAAGGAGTTCATTCCCAACCCACTGGTGGCAACCAGAAAGCAGACTTGTTTTAGCAAGGAAATGTGTACCTTTTCCACTCCCAGAATCAACACTGTAAACTGTCAGGCCTGTATGGTTCAGCTTCAGGATGATATTCTTGGCAAAGAATGGCCAAGGAGAAGAAGAATGAGAGATCCTTAAAGACAAGTTGGATAAGCAAACACATAGTGCCCTAAATGAGGAAAAACATGGCCTTTAATGTTGCTGTCGGGTAGTAATTCCCTTTGCTATGGGTAATATCCGGATACAGTTGTAAAGAGTCATGATTTATAAATCAAGCCCTCCTTGATGCTGTCATGGAGCACAAATTAAATGTTCTCTTAAATAAAAAACTTATTTTCATCCTGCTTACTAAGAAATATTTAAGAAGTTGGAAAGAGAATGGAAAAGTAAGTAGCTACTGAAGATTTTTTATCCTACAATTCCAAAACACAGCAGATATTCCCTGTTAAAACAGTTTAGGGCTGAGCAGTTTAACCAGAAAAGACACTCTGAAAAGAAAAGCAGCAAGCATATAGAGGAAGATGATGCCAGGGCTGACAACAAGGCAGAGAATGGGAAAGCTAATACCATTCTGGCCAGGAGGGAAATGCCCAGTACTGACTTTCCCTTACATTCGTATATCCTCTTTCCATAATATCGTGAGCGGGCAGTTTAACTTCAAGTTAAACTTGTTTTGTCTGACCACAGACATCTGGATAAAAGAGAGAAAAAGAACATTTCCAGATTCTGAAACAGAATTCAGAACCTATTCTCCCTTCATAAATAAGCCCCTTGTCCCTCCCAGCCAGGCCTCCTTGGTCCAACATATTCTGGCACACCACTTAAGTAGTGGGACTATAAGAGCAAAAAGTCTCAAGGCAAGAACAGATAAGTTTTCACTGAAGGTCATTTCTGTTGTCAAAAAGATGAGCCTGGAAGCCAGGCTTGAACCTCTACAAGTTGAATAAGTGCCTACAGGTCAAAACGTTCAGATTACGATCATCACAGGCAGTACTGTCTCTGATCACTGTTAGTGACTCTGGGTGTGAAGGATGTCTAACTACATATCCCAGCCTTAAATATAACATGCAGTTACTTTATTTTGTGGTTAGCAAGCATCATGACCAAATCATATTTCTGAAGTCTGGATTCTCCTCAGTACCCGGGCTATTTACTAAATGGTAGGCCCCGGTCTGTTACCTTCAGAACAAAAGGGATTCACATATATCCTTAACTGGATGTTTTTTCTGATACAAGTTCCCCTACAGGAAGAAAACAAGAGGTGTCTGCAGTATACTACTGAATGCCTGACCAACTTGGAAGTGTCTCTGAACATGCCAAAGTCTCAGCTGATACTAGCACCCAGTGCCAAGACCTTCTTAGGGATGGTGCTGAAACCAGGACCTGAAAGGTTTCTTTACCAAAGGAGAAAACACTTTTGTATCATTTGGCCCACTTAGTCTAGAAAATACATTTGATGGTAAAGGTTTTCCTGACAGCACTGAATAGTGGAGAACACAACCCTGCCCTGTCCTAGATGACTTCCTAGGATGTATAGGCACAATTTCTGGTGATTTTGTGCTTCAAAAAACAAAAGAAGTCAGTGAGGTCTGCTCTTCCCTTTAGTATAGAGTAAGTATGCTGATATCCCCAGCATGAGGAGGAGACCAGCTCCACTCCGAGGATGGCTGGTAGATCTGAAGATCTGACCAGAAGAACATACAGCCATCTACAGATAATTCTTTTGAAATAGGCAAGGAGTAATGCTGCAGCAATGATTGTGGTATTAGAAAATCTACAATTATAGTAAACATGCTAACACAACTGTACTTTTCTGTTTTTGCTTCTTGGTATCAACAAGTTTGCTGTGTCTGCTCAGAGCAGGTGGACCATTAAGGGCCCAGATGACATCATGACAGAGTTTTTTTTTTTTTTTTTAGGAAGACCTTGCTAAAACAAAAAAATAGTTTCTGTATCTATGAGGAGAGAGCTAGACATGGGTCCAGGGAAGTAAACAGTGTAGGAAGAAATAGCCAGGGAATTGTTATGGCTAGGCTTGTATAGGCCCTAGGGCTGATAGCCTAGTACCAACCTATGAACCTATGAACCTATGTATGAAAGTTAAAATTTGTTGATAGGGAGAGGTAGTGCCGACAAAAGTCACCCGCTTTGATGTATAGCTTTGGGTATTTTGTTGGAGAATGATTTTGGGTCAGGTGAGAAATATTTTTCAGTGGGTGAGACAGTCATATCTTCACAAGCTACCCAGACTGAGTGTAAAATTTCTGATGGCCCACCTTTCATGTTTCTGCAGTACTAAGGCAAGCATATTGGCTGCAGCAAAGCTTTCGACAGTGCTTTCTGCAAGGAGGACATGTATAATTTGGACTGTGTCTGAACTTATTACTGCCTTCTTGGCCATATTGTTAAGTATTTCTGTAACCCTTGCATTTACAAGAGATCTACTGATTTTCTGTAAATGCAAGTTGAAGCTGGAATAGTCCTTTATGTCTCCCTTTACCATTTCATGTTACATTTGCATAGACTGAATTGAGTCCAGGACTGACCTTTCTTTAGCCATTATCACCCCTAAGCATTTTAATCCCTTGATCCTTCCAGGTGTTCCATGGATTTATCCTCAGTCTACCCACAGTGTGGCAATATGCATTGCAAGTATGAAGGGAACTAGGTGAGTAGATGTGTTGGGCCTATGGCCTACAGAAGCACTCCTGAATGGTTATGCATAGCTAAGGGTAGGGAGGTAGGGGGAGTGATAGTTTACCTTACCCTGCATCTTTGATTGACTTTTTTTTTAAATGCTACTTGCTCCTCAAACAGTTACACTTTTACATTGTTATACTGTAAAGTTACACTGCTCCTACTCATAATGGTGGTTTATCCCCTCTAACAACAACCTAATATTGAAAACGCTGTCTGATATCACATGAGGCTAGGAAATTCATATCCTCCTCCTCCATTAGAAAAGTACATAACACCTTTCTTATTATTGGTGGTTTAGTATTTTGTATAGTCTTATACTTTCATTGCAGTTGTTTGAGATTTGGTGAGGAATGTGGAAGTCGTAGGTGGTGCTTTAGTCCAAATGTCTGTGGCCTTGTCATAGATTTGGCTACACATATTCTGAATGAGGTGGCTCTGTAGTACACTGATTAAAACTGCTGCCTCGTGGCACTGAATTTTCCAGTTTGTTTTTCAAACAGGGTGCCCTCATTGTAGAGTATATCTGCCCACTATCTGTCCACATGGGGTTTTATGTGTTCTAGCTGGCTGTTAATATATTTGAGAAGGATTTTTTCACTTCTATGAAAAGAGTAAATGGAGGTCTGAGTAAGAAGGTTCAATCTTGAGATTTCTCAAGAAGAGGATTGAGCGTTTCATTTTCAGTTTATTGACTAATGAGTTTAAAAGTTAGAGTTTAGCACATCAAGAGGATTGGTTTTGCTTTTAAGTTTTTGTTGTATGCATTGCAACATATGGCGGATTAAGTGCCACAATGACTTTCCACAGTAGTATTCCCTATATATTTGGACCATTTTTAATAAAAAGCCTCTCAAATGTTTTATTAAGCAGTGGTCCAAGTACGTTTTCTGTATCCCTTGGTGATGTCATCATACTGATAGCATAGGAATGAGTGTACTGATGTCATCATAGTGATAGCATGGGAATGAGTGTAGAGAATGCAAAATATCCATCCCCTATTATGCACAGTGGTGCATTGAGTAAAGTCTATGGATGCATTGCATCCCATTGCTATGTGTGCTTTGATGCTACAAAGGTGAAAGGTTAACTGAAATAGCATTCAGAAAATGTAGTTTTAAAGGGATATATTAAAGAACCAGCAAGTGTATTTTAGGGATGGAAATGTGGAAAATGCATTATAGCAATGTTTGCATCAATTACCACAATGCCAAAGATAAATCTTTGACCTACAACAAAACACTTTACCTGTTCATGCGCAGTGGTGCACCCTGTCAAGGACACATGACATGAATCTGACTGTTTTGTTTTCTGTCCTGTGTTTTCACATTCATTTCAGTTTTATTGTTTTAAATGTTGTACATCTTCCAGCTCACCTTCAAGAGATCTTACTTTACTTTTCTGTATTTCTCTAAATCCATCAACAAATATGGTTCTGTTAAGCAAATGTCCTAAAAGACTTTCAATCACAACTTGTTTAAACCCAGATCATAAGGTCATTTACTATGATATTTATAGAAAGTTTAATCAGACTGCCAAGTTAAGGAGGCAAAACATTTTGGCATCGTTTTTGACAGGGAAATGTATGAAATTCACAGAATAAAAATTGAAGAAGTGGTTGGAAAGGCAGAAAAAGTGGGAAAGCTAATTAAGAAGATATCTTAGTCCATTAAAAATAAGTCATTAGGTCATTCCTCTCTAATTATGGGATGTGCCCATCCATTTTCTAGGCTGGCACATCCTTTTTGTGCTGGCTTGCATTTACAGTGATTGAAATCAGTTGCTTGTGTGTTTGAAGAACCGTCTTGATGGTGCTTACCAGATATAAAATTAGACATGCATCTTTATTGGTACTGAAGTTGGAAGAGATATCTGCATTTGGAGATTAAGAGAAGTCACATTAAGCGGTCTGTATCAGGTAACTCCTGTGTACACCTACCTGCTTACTACATCTGATGGTGCTGTTAAGCAGGAAAAACATAAAACATCAACAAAAGGGTGTACCTCCAAGTTGGTGCTCACCTCAGTCTCAGTCCCCTTATGATCTTGGCATTTTGGAAATAATCCCCATTTCAATACTTAGGTGCAATGCCTGTTAATAAAGATTGCAGCAGGCCAAAAACAAATAAATGCAGAAGACCTAAATAAATAGTAAATATCTATCCATTAATTAATCCCCTGCAGTAACTGAAAAAAAGATGGAGGCTTCCCATTCTTCTAAAATAATCTTGGTTTGTTTATCTTTGATAGCAAAGCCCTACTAGACTTACTGCATACATACATCCCTGCTAGGTCATTTCAGTCTGAAAAAAAATACTCATCACTACCTACAAACCACACTTGTAAGCAGAAACCTCTCTCTCTGCTCCAGCTATGTAGCCCACTTCTGGAACTCTATCCCATATCCATTAAAAATACTAGCAACCCTTCCAATTTCAAGACCAGTGTAAAATAAATATATATCTTATACCTGTACCTGCACCTGTATAACCCTCGAGAAAGATGCATGACTGTCTAGTTACTACACCTCTGCTTTCTCACTCAGAATCACTAACACCTCCATAGTAGTGGCCTAACATCAAAAGTAGCTCTCACTTAAACAATACCATATTACTAATGTATGCTCTTCTACCACTTCATCTGACACTTACTGCTATTTCCTATCTAATATTTCTTACATAACATTCTCAGCTCTCTAATACTAATCAACTCTTTCTCTCTCCGTTACCATAATTCTCTCTCCTGCATGTTACTCCTCATCTCACTCTAATATTCTGACTGTTTTGGTAGCAGAATACTATTTCTCATCTCCCTATATTATTAGAAATGTAGTCAATATTTTAAATAAATATATTAGTTTACTTCACATAGGCTAGCTACCTTGCTACTTGCAGTAAGTATTGTATTCTTGGTAACAGTTTATCCTAGTAATGTTCTGTAAATGTATTTTAATCTGCTGTGGCGATTTTCTCCCTTGTGTATAATTACTTATCAGCTATAGTAAAATGCTTTTATGTGTGTTTTCTGGAGCCTTTCTTCCCATCTTGTTGTAAAATATTTAATGTGTTATGGGGCTTTTCTCGACTTGTATATGATTACTCATCAGCTGTTGTTTAACTTTTTTTGAATATGTTGTAAAGTTCTATTTCCCCAGGCCACTTCTGAAAGTGGGCCTTCAGCTCAGTCCCTGGTCACCAAGGGAGAAATAAAATGAAATTAAAATAATAAAATAAGCACTTTCATCTGAAGACTCCATCAGAGACTCCAGACTCCATTTTACGTATTATCACAACCAGATTTTTTCGGTTGCCAGTTTCACATACTACATACTACATACAAAGCAGCCCCCGAAACACTGTAATGTATTTTTCAGAGTGTTTACTGCTGGGGAATAACTTTGGATTAGTTTCTGTAACAGAAACTTTTCAGAAAACACTCTTGCTTTTTTGCGTGCATTACACATGCACGCTTGATTTGTCAGGACTGGAGTCGTTATGGTCAACGGATTCCTTTCACTGTGTGGAAGGAATCCTTCACAGAAGGCAAAGCCACACACAATAATGATGGTTTGGATTAACTTTAATTTTTTTTTCACAAGTTGTACAAATAGGCTCATATAAAAATTAACACACTGCTACATGTCAGAAAATGCAGGTCTGTGTTGTCATATTACTTGGAGTCAGGTTACAGAATGTGTACTTAAAGTCAGTGTGGGCTTGAATATGCACAAAATGTGGTTAGCTCCACTGAGGTTTCATCCACTAACAGATATTTGGATGTTCTTCGTGTTTCACTGTTGTAGTCATTACATTTGGGTAATCTGCTGGCAGGTTGCCCTCAGTCGGCCTGAATATCAAAGTCTTGGGTCCTGCGTCAGTTGCTGTCTCCTCTTCCATGACGTCAGGTCATCAGGGTTATAAAACATGCAGCCAAAGCCATTTTATTCAGTCTTTCTTGCCATGCAGTGCCCGAACAGAAACAGTTCGCAAGTGCCAGTCGGCCAACTCCTGAAATTTTCGCATTCGAGTTTCAGAACCGAAGTCTTCAAACTAAAGCTAAGTACCCTGTTGGGGAAACTTTTTCTTGCTCCTTACCGATGTCAGTAAAAGTTAATAATTGCATTACTTGTGGGAAACAAATACCTCATAAGGATTTTCATTTGTACTGTATTCCTTGCCTAGGCCCAGATCATAACGTGCCTTGCTGTCGGTTTTGTGCTAGATTTAACCAACGCACTATTAAGCGTCGGTATATTTTTACTTCAAAATATTTTGGATCTAGATTTAAGTACCCTGAAATGTCATTGGATAGTAATCCGACTACCGGAGTTCGCAAAAAACACAAAGAAAAAGACAGAGACAGACCATCAAGGTCCAAAACCGACGACAAAGCTTCTCCTAAGCCAGTCGCCGGTTCGCCGGTACTAATTGAGGCACTTTTGCAGCTCCAGATACCCAGTACTTTTGAGTCGCAGGCCTCTACCGAGACCCATGCAGAGTCCGTTATGCCACGAGATTCTCAGAGTATTGTACCAGTGGATGTCTCTCCCTCGGATGGGTTTGGAGCCGTTGAGCAGGCACCGGCTTCTGAGGGTGTTTTCAGGCCTCAACATTTCTATATAAAACCGATGCCAGCTTCAAAAACAAAAACATCTTCTAAGTCTAAAAAACTGACGCATGAGCCACGTGCTCAGGCCCCTATGCCTAAAAAACAGATGATCAAAATGGCTGAGGACTTAATTACCTTGATCAGGGGTTCCCAACCCCCCCCCCATGCTAAGAGGCCTAGGCAAGACACTGATTATGAATCTTCAGATCAGGTTTCTGTTTCTTCTGATCAGGAATTTTCTATACCACCCTATGAGGATTCAGATGCAGAAGAATCCATCCCATCTGCATCTCCTCCTGAGGATTATTCTTTTGGAGAAACCTTGCATACTTTAAGTGAACATTTTCATTGGGAGAGTCAGGATTTCTCTGAATCAAAAAAGAGGGATTTCCTTCTTCTTCCTCAGCACAGGCCTTTGGCTATACCTCCTGTATTAGACATTGTTGTTGATGTGTTTTCGGAATCAAGCATGGCTCCTGATTCCCTATCTCCAGCTCCTAGTAAGCCAGATTGATATTACAGGGTTCCTGACTCCCACAAATTTGTATTAAAAAATCCTGCTGCTGATCCTGAAACTATCTCACAGGGTCCCAGAGGTGTAAAGGCCTCTACAGCCAAAACTCCTACCCCCTCTGATAGAGATTCCAGGGCATTGGCTAGATGGGGAAAGAAGGTTTATATGTCTGCAGCCTTGGCAATTAGGGCCTTAAACTGCCAGTTTCATATGCTTAAATATCAACAGCATGTTATGGGCTTATTGAAACAGAAAATGATGTTGATTTCTGATTGTGTGGAAAATAAAGAATTACAGGAATTATTGCATGCAGCAGAACAGGTTGGAAAGCATACTTTGCAATGTGGTTTTGATTCCTTGCAGGCCCGCAGTTACTGGATCTGTGATTAGAAGGCATGCCTGGCTCAAGGAGAAAAATTTGCCTGATCATGTTAAAGCTAAATTGTTGGATGCACCTTTACAGCATGATACTGTGTTTGGTAATAAGGCAGAAGAGGTTTTAAAGAAAATGGAAGACAAAGCTAAATCTATGCAAACTGTAAAAGATTTCTTACAAGTGCAGCCACCCAGATTCAGTAGGCACTGGCCTACTAAAAACTGGTCCTTTCCTGTGTCCAACAGAGCCTCACAAGGCAAATCCAGGTGCTCAAAAGGCTGTAGATACCAATCACAGGGTTCTTACAGGTCAAAGCAATGGGGTGCCTCTACCTCCAAATCTGGAGGAAACAAAGCACAACCCTACAGTAAGCAGTCTCAATGACTTCCCTCTATCATCACCAAGCACTTATCTTTTGGCAGCCCCCTTGGGGGGGAAATTAGCACTTCATTCTCAAAATTGGCAGTTAATTACCCAGGACAAGTGGGTATTAAACATAGTATCCCAGGGGTATAGATTTCATTTCCATACTTTGCCAATTCCAAATGGTTGGCCAGATCTGCCACAAAATCAATGGGCAGAGGCTCAGAAACAAGTTACGTCCCTCATGGATAAGGGGGCTATTCAACCAGTACCAGAACAGGAAAAGGGACAAGGTTTTTTTATTCAAGACTGTTCCTGGTACCCAGAAAAGACAATGCCTGGCGTCCAATACTGGAATTATCGATTTTGAACATGTTCTTGGACATTCCAAAATTCAAAATGCTGACTTTACAACAGCTACTGCCCATGCTGAGCAAGAACGCTTGGTTAGTGACTCTAGATTTAAAAGAGGCATACCTGCATATCCCAATAAGGGAATCGTGCAGATGATACCTCCGCTTCAAGGCAGGCTTTATGCATTACCAATTCTCTGCACTGCCCTTTGGCTTATCTACTGCGCCCAAGGTCTCTTTACTTGGATGACTGTCTCATTCAAGCAGAAAACAAGGACATTCTTCTTCAACATCTGGCGTTTGTAAAAAGGCTTCTAACATGCCTAGGGTACACAATAAACGAAAAGAAATCACAACTGGTACCCTCTCAAAAAATTACATTCCTGGGTGCAAGCTTGAATACAGCTGCCCAGATGGCTTACCTTATGCCAGACAAACAAAGGCAACTGATTATGTACTTCAAACAGATGGCAACAAAAACCCAGTTGTCTGCAAGACAAATTCTGCAGGCTTTGAGGTTCATGGTATTCTGCATTCTACTAATTCCATATGCAAGACTGCATATGAGGAAACTTCAGTGGTATCTAAAACGTTTTTGGAGTCAACATTGTCACAGTCTGGAAACAATGATTCCTCTCATTCCCTGCCTACAACAGGAGTTTCTTTGGTGGGCAGAGATATGTCACCAAAACAAGGGATGGTCTTTCACTCTACCCCCTGCCACCCAAACCCTAACTACAGACACATCAGACTATGCTTGGAGGCCCACCTTGCGAGGAGATGCATTCAGGGCATATGGAACTCAAAACAAATGCATCTGCATATCAACCAGAAAGAGATGCTAGCTGTTCAGAATGCCCTGACAGCCTTCAAGGACTTACTTCATCCAGGACAACTACTGATAAAGACAAAACAAGCAGGTGGGTACACATTCCTACCCCCTTTGCAGACTAGCCATGGCATTGTGAGACACAGCCTTGACTTACCAAGTACATCTTCAAGCACAATTCCTGCCAGGAAAACAAAATACTCTGGCAGACGACCTAAGCAGAAATCTCATGGACCCTCACGAGTGGAAACTGGATCCACAAGTCTTGAACATGATAACACAAAAATGGGGGAGCTCAGACATAGATCTATTTGCCTCTCCCCAAAATTATCAAGTGGACAAATTCTGCACAAGGACTTATCACAGACAAGCATGGAAAGTGGATGCCCTATCCTTCAGGTGGAAAAACCTATCAGTCTATGCCTTTCCTCCTCTGCCTCTTCTTCTCAAGGTCTTACTAAAGGTCAGACAGGAAAAACCAAAAATGATCCTAATTGCCCCGGACTGGACTCGCCAGCACTGGTACCCAATTCTAAGGAATATGTCTCAACTCCCTCCTTGGTACTTGCCTCAAATACCTCATCTACTGTCCCAGCAGAGCAGTCAAATTCTGCACAATCAGCTCCAAACTCTGAACCTGGCAGCATGGCTGATCATGTAATTATTCAAACAACACCTGTCAGTAAGTCTGTGATGGATGTCATTTTAGAAGCCAGAAGGCCTAGTACTAGAAAATCTTATGCTGATAAATGGAAGAGATTCTGTGCTTGGAACCAAGCACAAGGAACGGACACAGCAAAACCAAATACTCCTCAGATTTTACAATACTTGACTGAGATGCTTGACAAGGGCCTATCTTTATCTTCAATAAAAATCCATGCCTCTGCCATCTTGGCTCATTACAACACGGAGCCTTCCATCTTTTCTCATCCTCTGCTAAAACAGTATCTTAGAGGGGCCAAAAATTTATGGCCTCCCAGAAGATCACCAACTCCTGCATGGGACCTCAATTTTGTGCTGGAAAAACTCACCCAGCCTCCTTTTGAACCAGCAGCTACTGCGGATATAAAGTTTTTATCTTGGAAAACAGCTTTCCTTTTGGCAATCACTTCAGCAAGAAGGGTTTCAGAACTACAGGCCCTCATGGCTGTTGAGCCTTTTATTACATTTTACACGGACAGGGTATCCCTCAGGACCAACCCTTCCTTTATGCCTAAGGTGGTATCCAGTGTGGCTCTTAACCAAACTATTCACCTGCCAACTTTTTACCCAAATCCACAGAACAAGGAGGAGTGGATTCTGCATTCACTGGACGTACACAGACAACTAAGATTCTACTTAAACAGGACCAAATCTCTAAGAAAGTCTGAGCAACTACTGGTGGCATTTGCTGCAGGATCAGAGGGGAAGGCTATATCAAAGCAGACTATTTCTAAGTGGATAAGCCACTGCATGTTTTTCTGCTACTTGCATTATGGTAAACCGGTGCCCAAAGGAATCAGGTCACATTCCACCAGGGCTGCCTCTACCTCAGCAGCTTTTCTCAGAGGAGTTCCAACCAAAGACATTCTAGAAGCTGCTACTTGGAGCTCTGTTCATACTTTTACAAAGCATTATCATTTGCCACTCTTCTCTAAGTCCAGGGCAGGCTTTGCCACTGCAGGGCCTTATAGCCGCTCCTAATGCTATTTAGTTCCATCCTCCCATCCATAGCTTTGGGATTCTACCCAAATGTAATGACTGCAACAGTGAAACACGAAGAACAAAGTGCAATTGTGTACACTTAGCATAAATGTAGATGTTCGAGTGTATTCACTGTTGCAGTCCGGGTTACCCACCTGCCATCCCCCTTTTTTCTAGAACTTCTCTTTCCTTCACTATATTCTAAAGCCTTTGTGGTGTATTTGCTTTCAGATGAAGGTAAAGTTTATGTTGCTAAAAGTGCATTTATATATATTTTGCTATTTTGCTGTTTACATATATATATATATATATATATATATATATATATATATATTTTTTTTTTTTTTGCTCCCCATTTGTCCACCTGACATCTGGGGCAAGAAAAACTAAATAAAACGGCGTCAGCTGTATGTTTTATACCCCTGACGACCTGACATCATGGAAGAGGAGACAGCAACCGACAAAGGACCCAAGACTTTGATATTCAGGCCGACTGAGGACAACCTGCCAGCAGATTACGCAAATGTAATGACTGCAACAGTGAATATACTCGAACATCTACATTTATGGTAAGTGTACACAACTGTACTTTGTAGGGGGGGGGCAGAACCTACAGACAAAACACATGTATGAACGGCAATGTCAAAGATTTTGGAAGTGTTTCCAACTGAATCACTGCCAGAGTTAGCATATGAAAACATATGAGCTGGGAGTGCGTGGTCCTGGGAGATTGCGTCTCTTGCAGAACTGAGGAAATACCATAGAGGCAACGTCGCAGGTCCAAATTAACCCGGTTGTGACTTACAAGTAAAAGCACACACTTCTATGACATACACACACTTCACTACACAGTCTCACCACATTTCCTGGACCGAGAAATGAATTGAACAATCTGGTTGTGATAATATGCAAGTACCTCCACTTTTTTCTACTGACTTTATCCATACCTTTCAACTGTCCAGATTTTCGGCTCATATTTTTGGTCTGTTCCTCATGACATTTGTGGTTTTCTGGCAAGTCACTGGGGAAAGAAATCATTAAATAATGTCAGTCATTTGAATTTCAGACTTCATATCCTTCAGAAAATGCATACTAATGGAAAACCTGTTTATCTAACAACTTTCCAAGTTTTATAAGAGCAATATTTAAACTTTGTCCCAATCTTTGTCCCTTTGCCCCCCCCCCCCATTATTTTTGGTTCTGTCCAGATTTCTTGCACTAAGATGTTGAGAGGTATGACTTCATCAGATCTACATTGCTACCGCTACTTCTTCCTTTATTTATTTATTTATTTATTTTTTGTGGTGGCTAATAAAATACTTTGTGCCACCAGCCCCATGTAGTTGCTTGCAAAGAGCAGGCGTTGCGTGATTGTCATTTAATACGTCTAGCTGAAGTATTGTTTTTTTTTTGTTGTTTGTTTTTTTGTTAGTGTGGATGCAAAGAACTTGGTGGAAAATAAGGGATTCACTAGTTTCAGCCTCCCCAAAACAGACCAACACCAGAGCTCCCCAAATGATATTGTAGGCTAGACATGGATTATCAAAAGTCCATTTAAATTAATTGTCTTACAACTGCCTACTGAACACACTACATTCAAGACAGCATTTTGATTGCAACATTTAGAGTGTCCAGAGAACTCACCACCTCCAGAGATGTGCTGTCTACAAGACACCTGAAATAGGAATATAATTTTAAGATCTGTGTGTCTTGTTGCTTCAGTCCATATTGATTAAACCATATTCTAAACACAGCTCCAAGGTGAAAATATCAACCTAGATTCAATCTGGATTTCAAAGTTCCCAAGTCAGAAACTTGACTGTCCAGTATTTCACAATCAAAAATTTAATTCTGTTTTGAAAATGTCAGAGTGATGCTAACTCTGTTGATCCACTTAACACCCTCTTTAGAATACAAAATGTTTTGTATTTCTATAGTAAAGCAAATATTTTCAACTATGTTACAAAAACTATTTATTTTTGCTTCATTGTAGTGACAGAAACATGTGTATTGAGAAATTGAGATTTGCTACAGAAGTCTGTTAATCCTGCAGACATTTCTAGAGCTGCCTCTAGCTCTTGTCTCTCTTTCTCACTTTCTGTCTATATTCTTTGACATACTACATCAGAGGAAAACCTTTACCCCTGCTGACCAAAGATTTACTCCTTTGCTGGTACCAAACCACTGAGAGATGCATCACACACACACACACACACACACACACACACACACACACACACACACACACACACACACACACACATAGTTGTTGCACACTGAACAAAACCAGCCTTGCAGCACACCTCCAAAGTATCTAATTTTACACCAGAGGACCAAATGTACATTTTGGGAGTTAACTTCCAGCTGTCCAAAGCTGCTTTCAACTAGGAAATGACTTGCGGATTAAATGTCCTTGTGTACCATGATAACATTAAGTTATTCAGTGCCATGCTAAAATTTCAGTATTCCTTTATATCTCTCTGTGTCATTGAAAAACAGAAGAACTTACTAGGTATGTTCCTTGAAAGGTCTTCCTTTGTAGATAGCAGCTTCCCAGGATTTCCTTATAGATAACTGGAAATGTAACTTGCACCATTTCTGGGACATAACATACTTAGAAATGCTAGACGTTTTTATTTACAAGAATTCTTATTTTTCCAAAAGTTCCGTAACTATGAAAAGATGTCAAATAAAAGTTTGTGAACATTTATATTAACTCTGTAGCTAGGGTTTTAAGTCCAGTTCTCACACTTTCCAAAGACATTTTACTATGATGTTTTGATCTCTTTTCCTTATTATAGATTATGAACATTTTGAGAAGGTGATCATAGTTCCATTTACGTAATTTATGTCATCCCAGTGCAAAACTTAACCAAATCCTAGATGTGATGCCCATCCTAGAAACTTTTAAGGAGTTAGATACATGAAAGGTATATAACAAAGTATTACGAGTATTAGAGATGACATTTGTAATTTACTGAAGCAGCTTAAAGGGATTTTATAGTTCTCCAGTGTTTATTTTTTGGCTATCAACAGTATCAAACAGTACCACCTCTCTTGAAATCAGTGAAGCACATCGGTAACCATAGGGCAGCTGCTCTCCTGCAAGTAAGTTTCAGCTAGTCTCCCTGTGATGTCGCAAGCCCTTTCAGAAAATCCTGACGATTTTAACCTGTTTTCCCATAGTTGTTGTATACTGCGAAAATCAGAGAGTGGCTCCATGCATTCATACTTTGAAAGCTTTCAAAATGTAAAAAACAAATACAATGAAGCTGAGCAAAAAATATTCCTATGCATTGTGACAATGCCGTTGTGACATGTTTATCACGGAATGGTAGCAACTATTAAGAGGGATAATACATTTTTTTGGGTGGCATACTGCTTAGAGCACTTTTTAATTCTCTTTTCCAAGTGATGTAATCACGGACAAGAATAAAAATCCCATTGTTTTGTGAGGCTTTCATTTTGTCTCCTTGGAATGCTATCACAGAGCAGTTTCCATCTGAGATTTGTTTTTTCAGGATTTTGTCTCTGTGGAGTGCTGAGGCACAACATTTTCTTCCTTTTCAATGCACTACAAATATTAAGCAAGCCCTTTTAGGACACTGTAAAGCTCAAACATTGGTACTGTGTACGCCATGCAACTTAATTTGCATATCACTGTATGGTAAGAATTTGGATGCTTCAATTTTTGTGCCGCTTGGATGAATATTACTGTCTGAGAACATTAGATGATAATAAAGCAACAATAAAACATTAAGGAAGGAACCACTGTCATTCTTAGGCACATAAAACCAAGAAGTAATCCAAACCACAGACACGGAACAGGATACGCCAACTTTTCAGGAAAGATTTTGCACCAAATGTTCAATAAAAGTTGTTTATTTAACTTCAAATTACAAGTTAAAAAATGTTGCAACACCAATATTGTAAAACACTACAGAGCGGAAACACTACAGAGTGTTTTTCGTTCTAAAAATGCTAGAACTTCTTCAGACAACAACCAGCATTGGTACAAGCTTATTTAAAAGGCTGATACATAGAAAATTGATTAATTGCCATCAATTAAGTCAGCAATTAAGCACAACAATTAAAACTTCTTAGCTACAATCTAAAATAAAAGTTCCTGTGTTCTGTTTTTGAACAAATAAAAATAAAAATAACTTTTTAATAAGTTTTAGTGTAGTCATACATTCTAAAAAACTGTTGTTTGTATCCTAAATGTCCACAAACATAACAGTACGAAAACAATACTACCCATCCTAAAATATTATTACTATATTAACCTAACACTTCCTTTTAGGTTTTGAGTGCGTTTTTTTCAATAATCATATGGGTACTTCTATCTACTATTCTAAAGTTACTACTAAGTGTCCTCGTCACTAGTACAGTAGTATATAACTACCATAATATTAAATTAGATTAGAATCCCAGTTGAAATAGATGTATATTACATATGTATTTTAAACCACCTAGCTAGTTTGTCTTGAAGCATGTGGGTTACTGATGTTTTTTAAATACATTTAGATTCTCTATGCCATTTTACTGTTATGCTTAATGGTTACCTCAAAAGGTTCTTTAATTTTAAAATACAAACAATTGAACAAGCTTCGTTAATTCCTGGCTCCCTGCCGCTTGGATGAATATTACTGTCTGAGAACATTAGATGATAATAAAGCAACAATAAAACATTAAGGAAGGAACCACTGTCATTCTTAGGCACATATACAGAACTGCATATGCAGTAATTTAATGACCTTACACAATACAGCAATAGGTTTTGATTATTTTGTCTTACCCACCTTTTGATTCTATATTTTAGAACCAGCCATCTGAAGTATTTTTAATGTGGTTGTACATACTACCAGTAAGTACCTTTCTGAAACTTGGAAAGGCATGCAGATGATAATTTTTGCAAAAGTAGATATGAATGGACTTGGGTTTTGGCTTAATTTGTGATGGTGTCAGGCCTTTGAGCAGGTCACACAGTTCACTAGGTGACACTTCTGATGATTTTAACGAATATAAAGAATTGTGTGTTTTACTAAGATGTGCAACCTTTTTCTGCCAATGCATCGATAATAAGTTATGTGACAAGGGAAACCACTGTTTCACCACCACAGCTAGTTATTGGCAGAGAATAATGAATGAGAATGTTTTCAGTATCAGCTGTGCTCTAAGTTACTGTATTTGGGGGAGGAGGCCATATCAGTGTATCGTATAATAAGAAATGACTTATCAGTAATGTCAGAAAGTTATTTCTTGGATGTGTAGTTTTATCAATTCAGTATTTGGCAAATTATGTAAATCAATTGAACTTTTTTTTTAAACTTCTGAAAGGAAAACCTCATTTAATGATGAAAATACCCCTCATTTCTGTGGCCTAAACAACTTTTTCTAGAAAAATACTACAACAGTATTTTGTAGTCCTTCATTTGCAAATGATCAACTCAGCAAAATAGCTCTATTTTAATTCTCAAGATGTATAGTTTAAAATAATTAATGGACATTGACAAATGTTTTAGGAGATGTGTGGGTGAAGCACTGTTTTGAGTGCTCACTTTCATATGGTCACATAGAATGGCTCCTGAGCTATTTGCTTCGCAGATAATTTGAATACAGAGAATACGCTATTCTGAATGCTTTCTTGAGGCAGCACATTACTAACAAAAGATTAATTTGATAAATATACAGTGATAGAAATGTTGACATGAATGCATATCTGCTAATTCTTTTGCATTTCTGCTTTCCTTTTTCAGAGCATGTTATGTATACCCTGAACAGGAGTTATAATGAAATAGTTTTGCTCTGCAAAAGATAGTTAGATATATATGATTTTGTATGTGGTCAAGTGTTATTCATTTTGTTTTTGTTTGCTGTTTTTCACAGATTTTAACTTATTTCCTTCATTTCAAATAGCAGAATTGCATTCCGTTAATCAGAGTACTATTTTAATGTAACAGTATTGAGAAACTTTCATTTGGAAGTTTTCCCCACCCAAAGTTTAAATATGTAAATAAATAGCATTGCTGTTGTATTTAGTTGTCCAGTTAAGGAAGTACAGAACTGCTAATGGACAACAGCAAGTGTACCCCTGTTTATTTAAAAAAGGAATCTTGAATGCATTCTTTGAAGGGGTCAAGATGGTGAGACCAGCTGTTAGGTTATGTTTAGCAAATGTTTCATATTGTGTCTTGATTCACAAAACAGGTCAGTTTACTCTAAACCAAACTGTCTGTAAAACATTGCTGTTTAAAGCAAAGTAAATTATAGAACTAAACTCCATTTCCACGTTTGTTTATTCTCCAATTATCCACTTAATCCATCTTAGAGTTGGTCGGTCGGAGTGCCAATGTCTCCTGGCACTCAATGAACAAAAATCAGAGAATCTTAGATGGGGTAAGAACAACACATGGCATGCACACCTACCCTGTGGGCATTTCTGAATTCTGCCAGTTCATCAATGGCACATGGTGAAATCTAAAGCATCTGCAGAAAAGATGCCTAGACATAATAATACTAATGGCCCTGTTTCTTATAAAGAAAAAAAAACTCTGTAGATTTGAAATGTATATTTTTTATAAATCACATTCAGTTCTGTGAAACATAGTAAATCACATTCTGTGTATGCATTAATGTAAAATGTGACAAATTAATGTGCAGTTTTATCATTCTGTACAGGAAAACTTGATGCCTTTGTGAGTCATACTCCGCATTAGAGTCTGGCATTTAAGAATGCTACCAAAATTAGGAAATACTGTGAAAAAGTCAACAGATATATGAGTTTCTAAATGTTACTGACCTACCTGTCCTACCACTAGTGTTGCATGTCAGAAAACTTCATATACAGACATTTCACAAAAAGTAGTGCTCTTTCGCCCCAGCCCTGTCAGTTACCCACAACTGTTCAGGTCTTATAGGTTCACAAGTTCATAGGTAGGTACTACTAGGTTATCTGCCCGAGGGCATTTATAAGCCTAGCCAGAGTGTGTCAGCTTTCGCCACCCCATTAATTAGTTAACTGAGCCTCTGTCAAGAAGAGCCATTGAAGTGATCCCAGTGGTGTATTTTCTGTAACCCATCCACTCATCAAGGTTTCTCTTGAAGAGTGTTAGTGAGGGGCTCTGCCTAATGTAATTTGTTTCAAAGCATGGGGAGTCTCTGTGACAGGACTCTATCCCTCCAGCATGTTCTATTTATTGTCGTGGCAATGTTTAGCTCACCAGAGCGAGTGACTCGCAGTGACTTGGATTTCTTTAGGTGGAGCATGTCCATCAAGTCTGAGTTGGACATGGCTTTGTAAGTCAGGCAGAGATCACCTCTGAGTAAGTGGTATGCGACTGAGTACAACTGGAGTTTTTCCAGTTGGGCTGCATAGGACATATGTTTGAGGCCAGTAATCCTCTTGGTGAGGTACTTTTGTGGTCTTTCCAGCTGTTGGAAGTGTCTTGTGAGGTACATCCCAAATGGGGCATTGTACTCTATGATGGGTCTGATGAGTGACGAGTAGAGGAGCACTATAACCTCTTTATTTCTAGATGTGAACCCTTTCGTAATTAGATGGGCTACATAGAAGGATTTCCTAACTACTTTGGCAATATGATTGTCAAAGGAGAGATTACTGTCTACCTGGGTCCCCAGATCTCTTATTACCTTTTCTGTATTAAGGAGGCTGCCACCTATGTGGTAATTCATGAGTGTTTTGTTTTTCCCAAACCGGACGACTATGCATTTTTTGGCATTTAGCTTGAAACCATGACTTTGACACCAGGTGTCTGTCTCAGTAAGGCCCTTTTGGAGAAAGTCTGTGTCAGCTGAAGAGTCAATTATGGCTCCCAGTTTGCAGTCATCGGCAAACTTGGTTAGCCATAGTCCTCCTGTGTTTGCCTGTACTTCTGAGAAGCGTATGCCAAACAGTAGGGGTCCCAGGACCGAGCCTTGTGGGACACCACTTGTGACTGGTTTAGAGTCGGACCTGGAGCCCGCTATTCTTACCGTGTGAGTTCTGTCTGTAAGCCAGTTGGCAACCCATCTCGTGACGTAGGGGTTTATGTTCAGGCTGGTGAGTTTTTCTATAATTCCCGAATGGGGAATGGTGTCAAAAGCCTAGGTGAGGTCAAGGTAGGCTGTGTGAACTACCTTCCCCTCATCTATGGCCTTGGTGACTTCTTGAAAAAGTCGACCAGGTTTAGTAGGCATGATCTGCCCTTAACAAAGCCGAACTGGGTTGGGTCAAGTGTTTGGAGGCTCCCAATGTCTTTGTTAATGAGTTCCATGATGATGTGCTCCGTAGCCTTGCAGACCAGGCTAGTCAGGCTTATGGGGCGATAGTTAACAGGGTCATTTGTGGCCCCTCCTTTGTGGAGCGGAATGACCGTTGCTGTGTGCCAGTCTATGGGCACGTTGCCTGTGGAGAGGCTGAGGTTGAACAGTGTGTTTAGGTGGGGGGTTAGTTTGTTCTGTAGTTTGTGCAAGACACAGCCCGGGACACCATCTGGCCCCATTGATGCTATGCTTTTGGCTTTTGAAAGGGCAGTTTTCACCTGTGTGTCTGTGTCTTCCGGGACACTACACTTTTCCGGTATTGTTGTGGGCCCTGTTGGGGGTGAGAGGTGGGTGAAGTTTACTTGTTTGAAATCTCTTGTTATTTCCTCCCATTCTTATGGTAGTCAGAGGCTGCACCCCCACCTCTCATTGTTATGGTGATCAGAGACTGCACCCCTACCTCACATTCTTATGGTAGTCAGAGACTGCACCCCCACCTTCCATTCTTATGGCAGTCAGAGACTGCACTCCCCCACCTCCCTTCCTTATGGTAGTCAGAGACTGCACCCCACCTCCCATTCTTATGGTAGTCAGAGACTGCACCCCTCCTCCCATTCTTATGGTGATTAGTGACTGCACCCGCCCCATCTCCCATTCTTATGGTGGTAAGAGACTGCAACCCCCACCTCTCATTCTTATAGTAGTCAGAAGCTGCACCTACACCTCCCATCCTTATGGTTGTTAGAGACTGCACATCCCACCGCCCATTCTTATGGTAGTCAGAGACTGCACCTCCACCTCCAATTCTTATGGTAATCAGAGAGTGCACCCCCACCTCCCATTCTCATGGTAGTCAGAGACTGCACCCCCCCCCCCCATTCTTGTGATAGTCAGAGACTGCACCACATTTCCTCCCATTGCTGTAATGTATCAAAGCATTTGGCTCACTCCATGTACCCATCATCCTAATCTCACCCAGCTTAGCAGTGATGAGAGCAAGTAGTTGTGTTCCACATATCCTGACAATGATGAGTATGTCCAACCTGGCTTACATATCTCATAGTGACATGCAAGGCAGACAGTCACAGACACCATAAGAGTCATAGTCATATACATCCTTAAGAAGACAAACAGAAAAGTTCTTGCCACCCTTTTCAGGTCCTTAATAGTGCTCACTGCCTTAATAATGCAGGACCATACATGATAACCCTGGTTTAAATTTGTGTCTACCCATCCAGTCATCAAGACTAACCTTAATGGTAGCCAAGGTAGTACTTTGTTTGACCTGTAGTGGTAACTTATTCCATCAACAGGAAGCTTCCATTCCTCCCCACCAGTGTATCAGAGACTAGATATTATTTCAAACACTGAACAGCTGCAGCAGTCTGCTTAAAGTTTTTGTAGATGGTGTGATCCTTTCTACACACACCCCTCATGGTTTGCCCACTTCCTTTGCATTCAAAAGGCCAGGCATGTTGCTGAGCACATTTGACAGTAACATGTGGCAAAAATTAATATGATGCATTGTAATTTTCCCCCTCACCTAATTTGAATAGCAATTTTTAAATCCAGATCATCATACCATACAAACCAGACACCACAGTACTATCTTTAACTATATCCCATGTCTGCTCTCTAGCAAACCATCTAGATAGTGTCTTCCATACACTCATAGGTGAGTATTAGGCAAGCTGCCCTTGTGAGTCACTTTAAGCCTAGTCAATTTCCCCTCACCCCTTCCAGACCACTGTAGCTATGGATGGTCTTGGAAAAGTTATGGGAAATGCAGACCACAAAACACCTTGAATCAGCTTTTGACATTTAGTAGGTAGTGTAAATTTCTCTGATTTTTTTGACCAGCAATCCCCATGTCACCGACACTTTTTTTAAAGGAGCTCACCTGCTTCCTGAAAGTGGTCAATCATTCTTGTTCTTCTTCTTTCGGCTTTTCCCGGTTAGGGGTTGCCACAGCAGAACTCTGGTCTGCTAATGATTGGCAGTATATTTTTTACGGGTGCCAGCTCGACGTCCAACCTTCAGCAAAGGCACGCCTATTCTACGCATGTCTTTCAAACGCCACTCAACTGCGGGGAGGACATGCAGACTCCACACAGAAGGCGCTCCAGCCGAGAATTGAACGGGAGAACTTCTTGCTGTGAGGCAACAACGCTACCGCTGCACCACCGCGGCTTAAAGTGGTCAAGCATTCTAAATGGTGTAAAAACTGTACTGACATTTTATAAGTTAAAATGTATGAAGTTACATAAAATAGCAGTGCATCTTATTTCAGTAATTTCCCTCCATGGGCATAAACCAAAGATTTTCATTCTTAATTGAAGTACTTCGTAAAAGTAATAATTAGATCAGTTGGGTCTATCCAGTTTTACTACTTGATTTCTTTATATTTCTGACCTTTAACTCTACAGAATATTCCTTTATTTTTCTTCACAGAAAGAATGTACAAATTGTCTTCTGTTTCCCCAAGTCATAGCTGTACACTGAATACTGTTTGTAAGCCTTAATTTATCCTTGCTGTCTTACAAGTGCAGACTAGACTATGAAGATCTAACAGAAGAATGTTGTTAGCTAGACATTTCTTATTTAAGCAGCACTGTCAGGCCTTAGCTTTAACACGTTAATTAATAAAACTTGTTTTTTCACAGAATATCTAAACAGCTGCATAGTCCATCCAGCCATTCATCCGCAACCACTTTTCCCATATGGGGTCTGGGCATCACTTCAGCAATGACAGTCATCTTGATCTAAGGTTTATACCACCGGGTGGCTAGCCCTGCCACAGTAGTTCATTCGTAGTGCTCACTCGCACACGCACTCTCACCTACAACCAATTTAAAGCATCCAGTCCACCTACTGCATGTCTTTGAAATGTGTGAGAAAACTGGAGCACCTGGAGGAAACCCATGTGATCACAAGGAAGACATGCAGACTCTGCACAGAAGGCCAAGAATCGAACCAGAGAACCTCTTGCTGTAAGGTGACAACACTAACTGCTGCACCACTGCAACCACCCTGCATAGTATTGAGGCATTAATGCCATATCTTCATATAAATGACTGAATTCTTAGCTGAAAGATGGCAGTGAAAATGGATGTGCTTTATTGTAATCAAACTGTACAGAGAAGTACGAGGTTTGCGTCTAACTTTTTGGTCACAAGCATTTTACGTCTCAAAGATTCATAAAATAATTGTGATGATGTCACAACTGTAAATTTAAGAACAACAAAATCTAACCTAGGGAGTTTTACCCCACCCCCACCCCTGCTGTGTTCAGGTGTTAAGTGCAAAGATGGATACCATCACAACCACTGTTGTAGATTGGCTAGGTGGTAGTAGTCATCATTATGTAGGTTAGTGTGTGTCACTCCAGCACTTTGTCAAGTTATGAGATGTTGAAAAAATGGCGTTTGGAGACAGTTATGGTCACAATGAAAACAATCTTACTACTGACTCATTGTCATATCTCTAAATAACACTTTTGTAACACTAGTGCTGTCAGGACCTAATAGCAATAGTGTTTTCTCCTGGCAGCCCATGAATCACTTTGGGAAAGGCACCCTACTGTACACACACAAAATCTCAGCCATTGCCACATACAAATACACAGTCACAGTCACATAAATACTCAGTCATTCACCCACATGCACACTGCAGTACATGCACATACATCCAGCCTCTTAATTCCCTAATTCCCTATCTGCCCCCCCCCCCAGAGTGACCACCCAGACTCACACACACATTCACCCAACTTCATTCATGCCCCTACAGACATGCACACATACATCCATGTAATTCACATAGTAACACCCCCATGTCTTCGGTGAACTTATCCGCATCATGACTGCTTCCATAGGAGTGAATGGGTGACTAAAATCTTTTGGTGGCGTTTATGCTGTCCTCTAATAGTAGAAACATATGCAGCCAAGATATTCTCTGAATTGCTCAGCAATGTAAATCAAAAGCCAGTGGCATTTCTGGGGAGAGCAAATGACTATTTAGCATTAGCCACACCCATGGACTGCTGTACAGACAGTGGGACCACTGTCTGTGTGCTGGGACTCACTAGCAAGAAAGTAGTAGAGCAGTCTAAGAATCAGAAAGGCTTACTGTGCATATGAAAAATGACTGCATTACAGCTTCCCACTCGAGATAAACCTTTCTGATTTCCAGGGATGGGTCTTTTGATGTAGGCTTTTAATGAAGGTTTTGGCCTTTCAGAAATAAACTCTAGGTATCTTAGCGGAAGAGTTCATCTTTCCTTAAATCCTTTTTCAAGATCAGGGGACCCCTTTCACTAACGTTTTTGTGGAAATGCAGATTTTCAAGGTACGGAACTGAACCTAAGTGCATAAAATGGGAAGGGATAAGAAAAGTCACAGAATCACTAACTCACGTTGACCCTAGCCTTATCTTCTAAAATAAAGCCAGCAAAAAGAAACACTGTAAGTTTATTCAGTGTTCAATTTCCTCCAAGGTTTAAGAGGTGATGCTCCTTGGTGCACTCTTTTCCACTAACCATTTCATCAAAGCCTGTTTTGTCAAGCAAAATAAACCAGAGGTCAAAACTGACAAAAAATGAGAAATGCCCTAAGGTTTGGTGATCCCTAGAGTTATTTATAACATGGCACAATCGACACGGTCCCCCTGCATAGTTTAGGGATTCATGTTGGTAGATCAATACCACCTTCATCAAAAGCAAAAACTCTAAAAATGTTTAGATGAAAGCACTTTTGGTGAAACTTGGAGTAAATCTGTTTGCACCCTCGAACTTAGGTATACCTACTCGGTGGTCAGACAATAATGGGGAAAAGGGAATTCTCCACTTTTGGTGAAAATTCTTTTGGTGAAGCATTTTCACTGAAACAGCAGCTGCCTAACCTGCCGTTGGCAGATTGACACACTTCCCATATTCCAGTGGTGGGTTTGCCCTAATGCAAGAATTTTGTCAGTGCTATTTCATTCATTCAAATCGGCTTCAATGAAATAGTCAGCAACTGTACCATACCCACAGATTTTTATGGAGAGCCCATATGCTGTGCTTCATAGGTTCATAGTTATGTACTAGGTTAGCTGCCCTGGTGGGCAGTTTTAAGCCTAGCCAGTTTCCCATTTTGTGCTCAAAGCAACCTATCCCATTTGGTTAATGATTGACCTTACCCATCCCATGGTCAATAATGCCCCTAGTTATTCTGTTTAGGGGGTAATTATATATCACCTCTGATGAGAATAACTGGGATCATATCATAAGTAATTTGAGGGGGCCCATTCATGGGATAAAGCACTGAGGAGCTGCATCTGTCCACCAGTAGTAAAGGGGGCAGTCTTAGGGTAAATTTTCCACTTCCCATTCATAGATTTAAATTGCACTGCAGAATGGACAAGGATGAATTTTGTTTTATGTGGATGAGATTATGTTCCACAGCAGCATCCCACTGCGAAATATCAAGTAAAATGACCAAAACCTCCTTCTCCACACTCAAAACATGACTAGGAACCAGGACAGGCAGCAACAAAACAGGCATAAGCAGGTTGTCATTAAAATCCACTTTATTACTAAGAGCTTTAGTCCCTAACAAACTTGAACATGGGACTTCATCAGAGTAAAAGTAAACATGGAAATAAAAAAACAGCTATTTAAAATTAAAAACACCAATCACAAAACATGTGCAATAAATATTTATTTATTTGTTTAAGTTTGATGACTGGGGAAATCCACTGGGCCATAAAGAGTCCCTTTTCAGTGGAGGCCCGGGAAGAAAAGCTCCAAGACATTACAAGTTAAATGTTACAAAGAATAACAAAGAGTGCATACAGAACAGTTAAACATTACAGAAGAATAATATATTATGTAATAAGCATTTTGAGAGTTAACATTGAAAACATGAGGATTACTAGACCTTTGCAGGTTAGGTAAACTCAACATTAACAGAAGAACAAGATGTGACTTAAGCTCTAAGTGAGTTAACTTGTAAACCATAGCTACAATCCATTTGTGGTTAGATGAACCATTTTTTATGGAAGAAGCACCAAAACTATTTGTTATTGAAGGTATAGTACATTAGATAACAGAGAAATTCAGTCCCGGGTAGGGGATGAGCATGCTTTAGGATGACAAGTGGCAATAGTAGTGATAATAGGTGATGATTTCAGTGCAGGGAAGAAAGAAAGGGTAGAGAGGGGTTTATGTTGGAGCGTGGCAAGGGCATTCCCATTTAGCTGTTAGATGACAGAATATCTGAGATTTGAAATTAGTATGGTTTGGTAGGTTGTGTATGTGAGGGGGGAGAGAGTTCCACAGTTTAGCTAAGGATTAGGAAATTAGTAGATGGCCAGGAGGTCGTCTGGGTTTGTGGACCAGAAGGAGATTTTGGTTTGTGGATCTGAGTGGGCGGTTGGGTATATAGGGTTTTAAGGATGTAGCCAGAGATGGGCAGTTTGTAGGTTTAAAGATGAGCTTGCGGGCGATGGTGAGTTGTAGGCAAATGAGGTAGTTGGGTAGTTCAAGCCAATTGAGGGAGAGGAGGCAGTGGCAATGGTGGGATGAGTATTTAGAACTGGTTGCAAATTTGCAGATCTTATGGTAGCAGCATTCAAGTTTGGAATGTAAGCCAAGGTGGAGATTGGTAAACAGAGGGGCACCATACATAAGGGAGGGGAGCAGGAAGGTGGATGCTAGGGTTTGATGGGTAGAGGGGATGAGGAAGCGGTTGTCTCTGTAGAGGAGGCCAATCTTTAGATGTTTTTTTTTGATTGCGGAGTGGATGTGGGTATCAAATTTTAGTTCTTCATCTATGATGATGCTGAGAAGCTTTGTTGTGGGAACAATTTCAAGGAGGGTGTTGTTCTGGCTCCATATGGTGAAGGAGGTTTTGTCAATAATGGAGTTTTAGGAAGAGGAAAATAACATTCATTTTTTTTTTTTGGCATTAAGAGCCAAGTGGTTGGACTGCATCCAGGATTCTGTTGTGGAGAAGGTTAATTGGGTTTTTGCTAGGAGCTCAGAGGGAGAGAAGGCTGAGCAGATGATTGTTGAGTCGTCTGCATATCGGATGACAAACGATTCTGGGATGGAGTGGTGGAAGTTGTTAATGAGTAGATTAAAGAGTAGATGCCAAGAACAGAGCCTTGAGGGACACCTGTGGATGTAGGTAGGAAGGGGGAGGTTGAAGTTTTCCATTGGACAGCTTGTTGGCAGTTGGACAGGCAGCTGGAAAACCAGGTTATGGTGGTGAGAGATAGATGTAGGGTGGAGAGTTTGGATATGAGTAGGGTGTGAGAAATGGTGCCAAAGGCTTTTGACAGATCTAGAAATAGTGTAGATACAAATTTGCCTAAGTCGCGCTCACAGTTGATGGTTTCCAGAAAGGAAAGAAGGGCAGTCATGGTGCAGTGGCAGGGGCGGAAGCCATATTGGGTAGGGGATAGGAGGTTGTTTTGGGTTAGGTGTGTCATGAGTTGTGCTTGGATGGGTTTCTCTAGAATTTTAGAAAAGGGGGAAAGGACAGCAATAGGCCTGAAGTTGGTGGTTTCAGATTTTTTGCCACCTTTGTGGAGGGGGATGATGTAAGCATGGCACCAGATAGAGGGGACGTATGATTCTTGAATGGATCTATTTATGAGAATTGAGATAGGATAGGTGATGCTATCTGGTGATTGTTTGAGGAAGGTAGGTGGGAGGTTGTCAGGTGCATTGCAGCAGGGTTTGAGTTTGAGGAGAAGTCTTTTTATAGTGGTTGTGGAAATGGGAGAAAGGCAGAAGGGTCTGGAAAGGGGTAGTTGATTAGGGTGGAGGTTGTGGTGGAAGGGGCTGGGGCTGGAGGAGGGGGGTGAGAAGGAGGAGGATAGTTTGGCTATGCAGTCTATGAAGAATGAGTTGAAATGGGTGGCTGTGTCAAGGTCGGAGAAGGTTGGATTAGGGCAGGAGTTATCTTTACTACCAGAATGCAAAATGGATGATATGGAGTCCCAGAAATGTTTGGGATTTGTTGAGTGCAAGGACTGGAGTTTGGAGTAGTGGGCTTTGCGGTCTTTAGTTATAAGCTTTTTTGTGTAGTTTCGAAGTTGCTTGAATTGTAGGAGGGAGTTGGAGTTTTTATGTATTTGATATTGTTTCCATTTTTTTTGTCCCTATGTTGCATAGCAAGTTTAGTTTCATTTGATAACCATGGGCAGGGATTGGTTTTGATGCATTTGGTACTAGAGGGGGCTTGTTGGTTGAGGAGGTTCAGGAATTAGTGGTTAAAATAGGATATGGCATCATCTAGTGGAAGGGTTTTTAGCGGGGACCAGTCAGTGAGCTTTAGGCATTGTGAGAAAGTCTGAAGGTTGAAAGAGGAGATGTTGCGGGTTTGAATGTAATGTTGTTGTTTTTGCAGTGGACATGGGAGCCGGTCAGCAAAGGCAGGTAAGTGATCACTGAGAGGATCTGGTATAATTCCTGCAGAGGTGATAAGACTTGGGTGAGTTGTTAGGATCCAGTCAATGATGGTTCCAGAGGTACCATGTTTATTTAATCTGGTTGGTTATCAATTAGTTGGGAGAAATTGTACAGGTTGATAGTGTGGGATGGGGCATCAGAGTTTAAAGTGGCCCAGTTGATGTTGGTGTCACCCAGGATGTAGGTTTCATTATTTATGTGAGAGGAGAACCAGGATAGGATGTTCTCAAGTGTTTTGATGTTATCACCAGGGGGAATATATAGGGCAGTGATACAAATGGATTTGTGGTGGTTTATTTTTAGAAAGACGATTGTAATTTCATCATTGGCACATGTTGGTATTTTATTGGTGTATGGAGTTATGGTATGGGAGGAGGGGCAGATTATAGCAACTCCACCTCCTTTTTTGTGGGCCCTGTTGTTGCAAATGATTTGGAAACCAGCTGGTAAGATTTCGTTATATTTTATGTAGCATTTGAGTCAGGTTTCAGAAATGGCAGTTATGTCAGGGTGGTTATGGGAGTGCCAAGCATGGAGGTTAGGGATTTTGTTTCTAAAGCTTTGTGCATTAAGTGTAATGAGGTGAATGGACTTGGATTTGTTTCATAGGGAGGAGGGTTTAGTGACATTAGTGATAGAGGTGGGTCCGGGGTTAGGGTGGATGTCACTGGCAAGTGAGTGATGGGTATGGTGGAGGAGTAGAGTTAGGAAATGTAGTGATGGGTAGTATGGGTTGTGTGAGACAGTGATTTTTTGGTGTGAAGTATGAGGGATGAGTGGAGGGGTGGTGGGGAGGGGAGTAGCTTAGGTTTGAATATGTGTGCTGGGTTGGAGGAGAACAGTTCATGAGAGATGGAAGAGTAAGAAGGGGAATGAGGAGGATGATATGATGCCGTGGAATGTGTGAGAGTAGTATGGTAAGGGTTAGGAAGTAGTGTGAGATAGGTAAGACAGGAGAGAGAGATGAGTAGGGCAAATGGAGTAATAGTGGTTGTAGATGTGTAGAGCATTGTAGGTGGGTTGTAGCGTATGTGGAGAGCCAAGAAGGAGTGATTGTCCAGAGAAAACTAAATAAGTGGCTGGGACTCTATAGCGGGATAGAGTTATATCCAGAGGGTAGGTTTTATTATAACTCTAACAAGCCTGACTAAAATGGGTCAGTAGCCAGCAAGGAAACAGTGTTAGATCCCTATAATGTCTGTTAGCCCCCAAATATTGGCCCAAAAATTAGCAATTTAAATGTATGCCACTATTGGCACAATATCCTGTAAACAAACCAAAGTTATTTATATTAATAGTTTCCACTCAAAAGTTGTCATACATATATAATAGAGGGAATCCACTTATAGACAATATTGAACAGCATCAGCTCTGTAATTTATAAGTCCCTTCAGTTTTTTTCTTTCTTTCTTGCTATAGGAACATGAATAAGGCAAATGAATTAAACTATTTCCTTCACCACTCTCAATTAAATGCGTATTTAAGTGCCTCAAACAAATATAGCAACAGTTCACTTAAAGCCCAAAAGCACTTAAATATTAACAAACGTCCAATGTTAAATTTGAAATAATATAATAATCATGAGCTTCATATGAGCCTCATATGCATGTCCCTGATTAATAACCATTCGTTTTAGTACAAGTTATTAAAGTACAAAACATTAGCAATGTTAATTCAATATGTCCCTTTAATTTCCAACGAACCTGGTGCCAGCCTCCACTTATAACCCAACTCAGGAGAGCACACCACAATAATATGAGTCAAAATACACAGTTAAAGAATCATGAAAACAAAAATTAAACAATGTCTCTGTGGATATAATAAGTCCAATCTCAATAAACAAATGACAGCCTTCACTTCTTCACACCTCCGAAAGACATCCAGCAAAAGGTATAACAGTTACTACCTGTTAGCCCCAAAGCAAACACGGTATATGTTCAATAAATGTCACAAATGGGCCTAGTTCGTTGATCACTTGTACCTTATTAAATCGACGACAGCCTTCGCTTCTTTGCCACGAACACTGCATGGATGTTTGAATGATGTTAGATGTGGTTTTTATATAACTGATGTATCCATCAGTGGCCCCAACCTCCTCTTATTGAATCCTCCTCCTCTTTGCTGTCAGGGTAATGGTTTTACTGGGGGTGGTTTGTTCTGGTGTGTCCACCTCATTTCTAGTTGCAAAGAGGTGACCACAGTTAGCATTTTCATGGATTTACTTAAGAGGAAACAAAGTGCAAAACAAGAACAGCTGAGATGATGGTACCATGCATTCTCAGAGAATAGCAATGGACTGCAACCCTGGGGAAAGAATCACCAACTAGCTTCCTCACTTAAGTCTCTTCCTTACAAGCATCAGCATGCTCCTGCTTTGACGACGGAATAGCCTCAGCTAGATTATTGCAATATTACTGCTTTAGTACTGGCCTTCACTGGTCTCTTGTTTTTGATGATTGGATTTTGTTACTGTTGACATTGTTAATTTAGTTTCAGTTACCCCTCATAGTTTAGGCTTGGGAGCTTTTACCAGTGTACTTAATGACTCCCGTGATTTAGACAATAAAGATGTTTTTGTTGTTAGGGAATTGATGGAACTTGTTTTAAAAAAACAATTTTTGTGTTTTTTGAGGGTGAATATTTACACCAAGGGACAGGAGAAACAATGGGTGCAAAATGTACTCCAGTCTTTGCTAATGTTGTGCTGGTAGCATGGGAAAGGCAGGTTGTGTTCAACACCCCTTTTTTACAATTATATCCAAGCCTATTTTAGATGTTTGGATGACATCCTTATTTTATGGCAGGATTTTATTACTTATTGTGGGAGCTCCACTGATTTTTTAAGGTTTACATACAAAAAGGACTTTTGACAAGATAGAATTTTTAGATGTCACTCTATATAAAGATACTGAGAATATGAGGTACAGTTCTACTATCTTTAGGAAAGAAACATTTTCAAATGATTATTTATATTTTACTAGTTGTCACCCATATTTTCAGAAAAAAAAGTATTGTTAAAAGCCAATTAGTGCAAATTTTAAGGCTAATTATGGATGAAACTATGTTTGCCGTTGAGTTGAAGAGGTTGATCGAAATGTTTAAAGAAGGAGACTACCCACAAACACTCCTTGATAATTTAAAAGTAAAATATAAGATGAAAAGAATTTTGACCTCCAACTGGAACTTGATTTTTACTCAAAAAATGAAAAGGAGGTTAGGAAAAACATTTTTTGTGGTTTTTAGTAGGGGTAAGAACTTAAAAGAATTAGTGGAGGCTGAACCCATTAAGAATTATGACCGCTACATGTCTAAGATGGTCAAATGGGGGAGATGTAAATCTTGCATTACATTAATGATGGACTGTATGGGACTGTATGTTAGTGTAAAAAGTTACTACAGAACTATTTTTAGTTGTCCTGGACAGGTTAATTGCGGCACTATTTGGTGCTAAGAGTAGTGTATTTAGCTACTTGGGTATCATGTACATCATCCTATGTTGACAAAATAAAAAGAAAATTAAAAGATAGAATTTATGAACATATGAAGAATATTAAAATAGGAAAACCACCAACACACTGTACAGACATTCAATGGTTTGTGACTATTTTAATACATTTCGTTTTACTATTATTGAAAATGTGGTAATCAATGAATTAAAAACTTTGGTATGTCACAACAGACATCCAAGTGGCAGACCAAATTTAACAGCAGAAGAAAGATTAACTTTGGGCTAAATTAAATTTCAACATCCCGATATCAGGATTATGAAGCCTGATAAAGGGGGTGGCATTGTACTAATGAACAACTGGTTGTACACTGCCAAAATGATGGATATTTTAAATGGGCATGGTAGGTATGCAATTGCCTCTAAAAATGAATTAAATATAGCTTATCAAAATATTGACATGGTTATCGAAGACAATTTAATGCAGGGTTTGATAGATGATGGACTATATAGATTTTTTAAGGTAGAAAAAGCTTTTTTATCTACTATGTTTGGTATTCCCAAGACACATAAAAGCATAGAGAATGTGCCACTGAGGCCTATTGTGACATCGGAAGGCTCTAAAGCACAACCACTGGCCATATATATAGATAGAAAATTAAAACCTTTTTACAAGTTATATACGCACATTTTAATTGATTCTTGGGACTTATTAAAGAAATTAAACCAACTGTCTTTTCAACCCCATTATGCATTTTTTACCATAGATGTTAAAGATCTTTTTTCTGTGATCCCGCATAACACAGGACTTGATTGGTTTGAATATATTTTAACTGAATTTAAATTTTTAACTAACAATGAATTTAGACTAATTCTGGAGAACATAGAATTGGTCTTAAAAAACAACTTTATTTATTTTCAAGATGAAATCTACCAACAAGTTGATGGTGTGGCAATAGGGGCAGCGTGTGCCCCCATTTTTGCCAACATTGTTATGTTATTTTGGGAATTACATTTTGTTTTTAATTCACCTTTTATGGTTAACATTATTAAATATTACCGTTTTTTGGATGACATTTTGATTGTGTGGGGGGGTACACTTGAAGAGGCCCTGGAGGCATTACAGTATTTCAATGAGTCCACTACTTTTCTCCAGTTTACACATGAATTTAACATGGATGAAACGCATTTCTTGGATTTAACTATTAAGAAAGATTATACAAACAGGACATTTATATCTAGTATTTATAGGAAAGCTTGTTTCTCGAATTCTTATCTCATTATGGTAGCAACCATCCCCCATTACAGAAGAGAAATATTGTTAAGGGACAGATGGTCAGAGTGGCCCGGATGACAACAAGGTACAGTGATTTAATTAATGAACTAGAGTATGTGCACAAACTATTTTTAGAAAGGGGCTACCCTGAATCCATCATTCTTCCATTGAAGGAGGAGTAAGGGATGGGGGACAAAATATATTCCTTTATTGAATATTGAGACTACCATTGACCACAATACTATAGGCATTAAGCCTAATGTTGTCAATAATGTAATTCCTAATACTTCTTCAGAAACTCCTTTTTTAGTTATGACATATAATGCCAACACCAACCTGGTAAGAAGGGTCATAAATAGGACCTGGGACATTTTTAAGAGCATGCCAAATAGGTCAGGTATATTTGACAGACGTTTACGTTACAGTTTTCGAAGGGGACCAAATTTAAAAATTATTTTGAAGGGAAACAACAAAAGATGGACAACAAAAGAAAGGGCACATTTTGCTGTGGTAAGTGTCCCCAATGTACATTTATTGCCAATATAGATGAAATCACATTACCTAATATCCCGTTTACACTTAAAGGGAAATGCCACTGTACATGTTATACTAGTGGAGTAGTATATTTGGCTTATTGTACTTTATGTTGGGGACACTATGTGGGAAAGACCAAAAGACACATGTCAGAGAGTCTATGAACACATATATGACATCAACAGGAAGAAGGAAACTAATGCCCTCTATCGACACACTCTAACTTGCAAACAGGCTAACTTTAAATTCTGGGTCCTGGAAAAGGTACCTACAAACAACAGAGGTGGGGATTGGGAAAACCAGCTTAGTTACAGAGAACTTATTTGGCAACTGAGACTGGATTCCAACACACCCCCCTGGGTTGAATGATCATGTGTCTCATTTACCTGTCTTAAAATTAAGAGCTAACAAAGTCAAAAGAAAAATACAAAATAAGAACAAAAATCACAGGGAATTATGTAATTAAATAACAATGAAGATGTCTGTGTGTATATATAACGCATATACAATATATATATACATTTTTTAGTTTATAATTCAATTTAACAATTTTAGCATTTTACATATACTGTTGTTATGAATAGGAATAAATATTTGACATATTGGCAATGTTAGTGAAGTGTATAACATTGTTTTATTATTGTTTTTATCACTGTTTTACTATTGTATTTCATGTTCATGTGTTGAATGTTTACATATTTGATTTTTATGTGCTAAAAGTCTTAAAGTTAATGACTTTATATTATGAATTATGAAAGACATAATATATGGGGGCATTTGAGTTTTTTATGACATAAGATGAACGACTAGAAACTATCTTTTGGTAGGGTGATTTAAATTTATTTCAACACTACTTTAACATCAGGTCAATTTTTAAATTAGATAAAAACACAGTTCTGTGAAAGTTTATTTTAAGTGGACTTTACACATTGTATTGTATGCATATTAAGTATACAGTATATATTATCACACTGGTTGTATGGTTCAAACAACAACAATTATACCATCATGTTTCTTTAAATGTTTGGAATTTGAACTAAAAGTTTAATTAGACCAATTAATTGCACAGTATATATGAGTGTTTAGACTGTTGATAGTTCATTCTGATGAAGTTTCCGTTTCTGGAGGAAATGAAAGCGCTTAATTAAGTTCTATGTATTCGCTTTATTTGTTATGTTATTCGCCTATTAAATACTTTTGACTTTACAACAACACTGGACTGAAGAGTCTGTTTGGTTTGACTGTGATATTTGTGGAACAGCCTTCATTGGGTTCTGTAACAGGAATTTTCGGTATTACAAGTTAATTTTTATTCCCGTTTTCCATTAACTGTGTTATTAGTGACTATTTTAATACATTTCTTTTTGCTATTATTGATGAAGTAATTCCAAACCCTAGAGTTGGTGATATTGAAAACCTCTTAGAATATAAAGAGCTGTGCAGGCACATTAGGTTAAATGCCAGCCAGTTACCAGGGCTGTATGATAGTCTCTCTCTAAATAGAGTCTTAAAAACAGATTTTGTAATATGTAAACTACATATATTTTAGGGGATTTTAGCAGCCAAATGTTTTTATAATAGTAATTTTTTTAGGAATTACACATTTTTCATTATTATATATGTATTTTAAGCTATAATGCTTTTTATGCATAAGTTTTTTAGTATGCATTAATATGTGTTGATTGAACTTGTTGATTATTTATTACATGTGCTTTGTGATTGGTGTTTTTAATTTTAGTAGCTGTTTTTTCTTTGCATTTTTACTTTTACTATGATGAAGTCCTATGCTCAAGTTTGTTAGGCATGAAAGCACTTATAGTAAAAATGATTTTAATGACAGCTTGCTTGCGCCTGTTGTTTGCTGGTTGCCCTTGTTCCCAGTCTTGTTTTCCTCTGTGAAATATATCTGTAACTCAAAACAAGTGTGTTGATGTTACAGAAGAGGTTTAGATCCCTAGACCAAGTATTTTTGATGCTATTTGACTTGCTGATATACAGTAGAGCCATCATAATGGGTATGTAAGACAGAGTTCACCTCTTAGCAGTCTGTTTGATAGCAAGTATAGTGACACAGCTTTGAGTTGGTCCATGCAGGACATGTTGTTTAGGCCTTTTATCCTTTTAGTAAGGTATCTCTGCAGGTGTTCCAGTTGTTTCATGTGTCTGTATAGATATATACCAAAGGAGACATTATATATTCAGTTGCTGGCTTAATGAAGACTGAGTAGAGGGGACAATAACATCCCTAGATCTAGACACAATCTCTTTGATTATAAATTATTCAATATTGAATGACTTTCTTACAACAATAGACACATTGATGTCAATCAGTCGGTCTTTAATCAATGTTCTAATCTGATGAGAAGATATTTTCTTGCCTAGGAATTTTTGACCATATGAGGATTTGATGTAGCTATTTTTTTTACGTAAAGATCTGTTCATATGACTTGTGCTATCTGAATGTTTGAATGATTGTTAGACTGGTTTTTGATAATGTCAGTCTGCCTTCCTACTTTTACAGCATTCAGAATATGGACAGACATAATGCCAACATGTATTCTCTTTGTAACTGTAACATCTCGGCTTTATTAGGTATGTCTATATCCTGTTTCAGTAAACTATTTTACTTTTGATAAAAGCGTAGAAAAATGGTTGGAAATGTGTTTCACTTGGGATTGCTTTATGGAAATGTTCCTTTCTTTAGACAATTACTCTTTTTCAGTTTACTGCTTATTGAGCAGTGTTCTAATGATTACATTTTGATGCCATGTATCCAGGAAGTATTATATTATTCTCAGCTAAGGCATATGAGTGACCATCAGCAGCTCCTCTGAAGGAGCTGTACAACAGATCGCTGGCAACTGCAGAAGTGCAAGGGGACTGGTAGACTGCAATTGTACAAAGCAGTGAGCAGAAAAAATCTGGGAAACTACCTGCTAGCTTAACAGTAACGGCAGGGAAACTCATGAAGAAAATCCCAAGGGGAAGACTAGTAGCATTTCTAGAGGACCACAATGTTCAGGATAGCAATCATCTTTGGTTTTCAGCCAGAAGGAGATCTGTCAAACCTGATCCAATTTTAAGGCAGGGTTAAAAGTGAACTTGACAGGAATATCATTAGATGTACTGTACCTGGACTTCAACCTTGCCTTTGATCTGGCTCCACAGGAGATTGGTAGAAAGACTGGATGGGTTATTGGGTAGGTCCTGGGTTAAGAAAATTGATAGCTGCATAGTTCACTAGCAGAACACAGAGGCTAATGGAGATCTAGCAGTCATTTAGATTATTTCAAGCACTGGTCCACAGGGTCTTTGCCCTGGGTAAAGAACTCCTCATTGTATTATCCAAACATATGTGTGGAAGAGGTAACAGGATAAGACTTTTTACTAATGGCACAATGAAAGGTGCAGCAGTGGGAAAAGAGTCTAGTGAAGTGTTTGGAAAAACTGAACAAGTGAACAGAAAGCTGGCAGCTGAGATTCAGTGCAAACAAATGGAAAGTGGTACACTTAGGTTACAACAGTTTTAGCCTGAAGTATTAGCTGGAAGGGGTGGACCTGGTGACAGCAGAGCATGAAGATGATTTGGGGATGTTGATCAGTCTGGCCTGGAACAGCAGGAACATTGTGAGAGGGCAGTATCAGAAACATGCCAAGTGATAGTTTTCCCCAGAGAGCTAATGTTGATGACAAAATGCTTTTAATCTACGGGGTTCTGGTCATGCCACACCTTGATTACTACGTGCAGTTCTGCTGGCCATAAAAGGAAAAACTCAATCAGGTGGAAGAGAAGGAATATTATCAAAGGCTACAGAAGCTAGAGATGTTTTCATCTGAGAGCCAAAGAGACAAGTGGGACATATCATCTGTACACATGATCATGTCAAGGAGATGTAAGAAGGTCATCCTGAAGAAGAAGGACTGGAGGAAGGAGGGGGCAGAGGCAGCAGACTGTATGGATTAATTACCCATTGGTTCTCCAAAAGTACTTTTTTACAGAAGGGGTTGTGAGCACACGCTACTGGAATGGGTGGCCAAGGGGAAATCCAGGGAGAAAATCAAGAGGGCGTGAGATAGATAGAAAAAAGGGGAAGACAGAGATGAAGGGGGGAGAGAGAATGTTAAGGCAGTTTAAAGTGTGGACCAGATAGGTTTATTGTCTCCTCCTGCCTTCAGAAATTATTGCATAACATAGTAGCATAAATAGTTGCAGTTTAGTTCCCATTTCTCTCCTGTATGTTGCTTTTCTAGTTTGAAGATGTACCATTTGCCCAATATCTAAGTTAATTTAATTACTCGGTGAGTGCCTAATGTGAACATGGTTTAAGTGAACATTTTATTTTATTCAAGATGTTACTGTTGTATCCGCGGTAGTGGTGCTGCGGTAGCGTTGTCGCGTTTGATTCTCAGCTAGAGTGTCTTCTGTGTGGAGACATGCGTGAATGGGCATGCCTTCATTGAAGGTTGTACATCAGGGCTGGTAACTCAGCATGTAAAAATCCACTACCAAACATTAGTGGACCGGAGTTCCACTGCGGCAACCCCTAACCGGGATAAGCCAAAAGACACAACAACAACTGTTGTATTAGTGCTACTTAATGTATAATACTTTGTTACAGAGATTTGACTTGGATTACAGTGTTTAGATACAGTAATTTCCTCACAGTCTATTTGTGTAAGATAATGCAATGTTTATGACATACTGAAACTAATTTCATTTCTTATATATTGTTTTACTGTATTCCTACATCATATAGTGTTTAAGCCTTATACAGACATATAAAAGTTGAGCTGAATTGTCATAGCAAGGCACAAATGATTTATTATTAGATCAAATCACTGATGAGCCCAAGTGTAGTCATCATGTGTTTTGTATACCAATACATTTTTCTAAAACAAGCATATGACTTTTTTTTTGGGTGGGGGTGATTCCTCCACAACTAAGTGTCCTAGTAATTTAGTGAAATATTATTTAATTATTGACCAGCTCCAATGCATGTTGACAGAATGCTGTGTGGTTGTGGAATAGGCAGTGTTAGTCTTAGAATGTGCAACTAAAACTAAAGTTCACCTCCAAATGTAGAAGTCCTATTGTATAATGATGGAAGAACAAGCAGCAGCAGCTGTTTAAGGTCCTCACTTTTCATCTTCTGCCTGTCCGTAACACTATATATGTTACATGGCATGCACAGATTGTGCAACAAAATGGCAAAACAATATACAGCATTACTATCAGGTCTCAGATCATAACTAGCTTGATGTATGCATAAAAACATCAAGAAATTCACATTGAGAGTGAAGTTGTAGAGGTGAATGTTAATGTCCATGCAGAGAACAAGCAGGGTTATGACTGAAGAAACTTGATTATAGTTTTTTGTAGTGCAAGGAGTTTAACTCACTTCCATGTACAATAATTAAAGATAAAAGAGTAGGACCACAAAGTGTTTTATCATTCTGAAAGCTGTAACACAGTGCTGCCACAGCAGAAGTGTTAAGAAGTAGAAACATCTTGTAACGTTAAACATATAATTCTGCAAGAAATAAAAATGAAGGAGATGTTTAGTATGGTAAAGCCCTTTGCAGTTCCCACTTCTGTACCCTGGCGGTTTCTGATCACTTTTAATGTTGCAGAGTGAGGGTAGAGCTTAGCAAAAGCCTAAGCACCTTTCTGATGTCAGAAGGTACTTAAGCCTGTCTTTTCTCCACTTTTGCAGAGTAATTGCAGTGCCCCATGCGCTATAAGCTTTTGATGTACTTCTTTAATGTCATGCATGACAGCTTTTGTTACGTGACTTTCAAAGTTATTATGCTCTAGAATCAAGCTACAGCACACAGACCAGTCACCACAGAATTGTACTGGAAAGCTCTAGCAGCCTTAAAAGCTGTAAAATACTGTGTGCTGACAAACTAAACATTGATGTGTAGTGGAGTGAAGTTTCTAACAGCTTGTAAAGCTGTTGGTCAATCTTAAGATCAGTATTTCATTTCTAGCTGTATTCCCTGAACTATTTTTTTTTCATCAGTCTACTTGTATTTGTTTTCTAGTGTGATAGTAAGTTGAAATAAAGTGTTGGGATATCAGCCACAAATCATAAGACATGTAATGCATCACAGCAATGTGTATAGAATGCTATGTATTTTGTGTGTCTTAATGGCTATGACCAGTGACACACATTATATAGATGTATTTCCTGTCAAGCACACTCTGCCACATCATATTCAATTATTTCTTTAACATCTGCAAAGACTGTCCTATAGAGTCACTGAGTGAACATAATTGAGGTGTTTCTCCTTCTGGGTACAGGCTAGGGAACTGGAGAACCAATGCATATTGGCAAAGGCATATAAAGTGTAGAGCAAGAGAGAGAGAGAAAGACGGATTGCTGCCCTGGGTGCAAGCAGTTAGGGTGCATGATGGGCACTTTGGTGTAAGCACTGATCAACCACTTATCTGTCCCTAAAACAGATCACCAACCACAAATATACTTTCTTAAATGACAAGGGCATTCATTGTGTACGATCTGTACCAAGCAGTTCCTTGCTACAGATTAGCAAATTCTCATGCTGCGGTTTCAAAACTGAAACTTTAGCAAGGAGCATCTGCAAAGCATGGAGGAGCTCCTTGCTACACTTCCTACCAGAACAGGAGTTTTTTTTTTGTCCTTAACTTGATTTAAATACTTTTTTTCACAATGCTGGCCTAGCAGGCGCCAAAAATGTATTGCCCAGTTTGCCTGACAGCTTAGCTGCAGCTCTACCTATGCCCATTTTTACCCAAACTGTCATACATGTAACTGAGAAGATATGAAAAAAAATCTATCAGTGTTATTTTTAAAATTACCAAACCTGATACCATTTTATTGTCAAGTGTATTAAAAAGTAGTGACTATTACTTCCTCAGAACCTTAAATATAGAATTCTGTCCACTTTCACTGACATCACATCCATCATACCAAGCCTGAAAAGCAACACAGTTGAGAGGGTGTCCCCCTGAGTACATTTGAAAATCTCATTTCAAAGCCAGCTGTTCCATTTTATCCTGCAAAGCACTTACTTTGTGGTAGGGCGGGACTCTGCTTAATGGAAGCAGATAATGGAAGGAATCCACATGTAACACTTGAAAGTATTGATAAACTAAGTATCCAGCTATCTCGGAGATTAGCTTGTTTATACAATGCGTACAAAGGTCTTGAAGCTGATACTAGGAAAGTGCTAGGCAATGCTCTGTTGCTATGAATGTTTGGCAGTGATTCATTCATGCTGGCTGTGATCAACATGATATGAGAAGATTGAAGTCTTTTTATCATGCTATTTTTGGATTCATAACAAATGTTTCATTTAATGCTTCCACTTGTCTATACATAAAGTCTAATCAAGTGGCTGTTAAAAGAAGAGTTGAATACCTGAGCATGTGATTATTGTATAAAGTTAATCATGGTAATATTTTAGGATCTGTTATTAATGTATTTGCCCTCTCATCTTTTTGGTGGGAAAGTAAGATCTTTGAATGGCGTATGGTTAATCTCATATTAACTGAAAGGAAAAATCTCAAAAATTGATTATATGTAGATCAGGAAATACTGCTAGAACTGTATTTAAGTGTGTCTTGCTTTCTCAGACAATGTTTATGTTTAAAAATAACTTGTATTTATTGTGGAATTGATATGTCTAAATGTCACATTTTAATTGTCTTAAATTGTTTGTGTTGTCAATTAAAACAGGCATTGTTCTTGTGAATTGCAAGTAAATTAAATTACATCAAATGAATTTAAATTAAATATGTTACTTAATGGACCATTTACCAACTTTAACTA
Organism: Protopterus annectens; assembly: GCF_019279795.1. NCBI lineage: Eukaryota > Metazoa > Chordata > Ceratodontiformes > Protopteridae > Protopterus > Protopterus annectens. Next base: position 160,861,087 of record NC_056731.1, read on the forward strand.
TGCCCATAAAATGTTAGGTACCTTCCGTTTTGTCGGGAGAAAATGATCAAAGAGTTGTTTGTTCATCTTCAACAATAAAAACTCACCCTTATAATGTCCACATTTTCCTTTTACTGGAAAAATCAGTAAAGTGATGGTGCTGGTGAAGATGTCAGGGAACACAGCAGATAAAAATGGAATATCTAGACTTGAGAATGCAGGTGGGGAATGAATGCTCTTGTGGGAACAGTGGTTGGTTTTCTGCTCTAAAATTCTTTTCAACAAATCTTAACAGTTGTGCATCAGATACAGAAATGACCAGAGTTTGACAACCGAGTAATATCCATGGCAGGATGTGTTGCTTCATCAAGGCAGCCTTATTCTGTATACTGAATAACTGGATATTGCTTGTCTCATCAAAGGATATCCAACAACTGCTGCTTGGTAGAGAGAGATTTACCCACACCCCATGTAGAGAAAACTGTATCCCCTACAACCCTGCTTATTATAACTCCTCCAAGCTTTCCAATCCTTGAAGAAAAGAGAAGTCCCAGGTGAGGTCTAAAGTGGCATTGGTTGGTTCCATCTGAATTGCCTTCACCTAGTTTGTCTTTAATTAGACTGTATCATTGACTCAGCAGTCTGTGTGTGAAGCTCCAAGTGCAGGGAGTCAAGTGGTATGTTTAAGAAATTTCACACAAGTACCTGACCATCTAATGGTCACTCTCCTAGAAAGGGCTTAAGTGGAGCTAAAAGTGTCATTATAGTTTTCCCTCTTTCCAGGGTTAAGTACATATCCAGATAAAAACCTAAAGGAGCTAATTTGCTCTAAAATAAAATGAATGAATGCTTGAATGAATAATGAGTAAATAAATCTGGTAGTGGAAATGTAAGGATCAGTAAAACATTGTCTACATAAAGCTCTTTCTTGTACTGAATATAATCAGTATTTACAACCTTCACATCTATGTCTGTCTTAGCATTTTGAAACAACACCTTAACATTTTGAACATGGTATTTGAGAAAGAAATCTGGGGATAAGGGCCCATCGATGTTTATTGCCTTGTCATACATCAACAACTCACAGTATGATGTTTTCAGATCTTCCACACAGCCCTAAAGAAAATTAAATCCTACTAGCATCTATCACAGAACAGTAAGTTCTATGATACCATATCACAATTCAAGTGGACTTGCCATCAACACTAGAAATGTGGCCTCAGTCCAGCATATGTTAGTGTGTTTAGGCCACTGATGTGCTGTCTGTGCTGCCATTGTGATAACTCCTGTTCTGTGAAATCATATTGATCCTGCTTTGGAAAACAGGAATAATTTTAACTAACCGGCATTCCCAATAGTAACCTGAACTTATAATAGCAGTAGGGAGACAGGAATCCAGGGAAAGTTTATTTTTATTTGTTTTAAGATTGGGTTCAAGAAAGGTCTGCTTCCAAGAGAGGCAGAAATCTTTTGTTTTAATAACTGTGTATAGTATCCATTTCTTTAGGGCAAGAATACCTCATACATGCTTTTGTCAGGTTTATGATTTACTGTTCCTGGACTTCAAGAAGCTTACTTACCGTAACTCCATACTGACATCTTCAACTCCCCTTAAACACACCTGTGCTCACACACACTGTCATTATATATATTTGTATATGTGTTTCCTGTAGTTGGTTGAAGCATCAAAGATCATGCACTCAACTGTAAAGCGCGATTGATCAAGCCAGCTTTATCATGGGGAGAATCTTAGACTTGCCTCTTGTAGTAGCCATACTAAAGCAGATATTATTTTATTTTATTTATTTTATTTTACATTTGTTGACCGGGCTAGTCCAGCTGGATAATTTCCATTTTCAGTGGAGGCCCGGGGAGAAAAGCTCCACAATTAAAACAAGGTTAAACATTTAAGCAACAATGCATACATTTTAGTGTAGTAGAAAATGCAGCGAAAAAAAACAGGTAAAAAACAAATAGCCTAAGCTATATATTCATTTTTTTTTTTTTTAGAACAGTACAGTAATTTAGTCATTTGAAATAGCAGGGAAAGATAGTGATTTTTACGTAGGGAGGTATGGCTGAAGAGCGAAGAAGTCATTTAGTCTGGATTGGTACAGGAGCAGAGCCAGAAGTTGTTAAGATGTAATAGAAGTTGTTTTTTGAAAAGTTGAAAGGAGTCTAGTGAGGTAATGTGTGGGGGGAGGTTATTACATATTTTCCCTATGGAGTTTGAAAATAGACAGTTACCTGCTGAATTTGTAATTCTAGTTGTGGTGACTTGTATCTTTTCGCAGATCGCAACTGTTTCAAGTTTTGTAGGGAGTAAGGAGGTTACTGAGAGCTGGTGTTTTTGTTGGTTGATAAAGAATGTTATGTGTAATTAAGAGTTGTTGATAGATAAGCTTGTTAGGTAGTTCTAACCATTGTAATTGTTTTAAGTTATTACAGTGGTGAGTTCTGTAGTGGGATGCTGTGGCAAACGGGCTATATTATGATAGGATGTAGTTAGTTTTTCAGGTTACCTTTAGAGAGATTGGTGTAAATAGAGGAAGCATACAGTAGGGTGGAGATAAGATGTGATTGAGCTAAGGTGGTCCGTGCTTCTGGAGTAAGGAAGGGTTTTATTCTGTACAGTGAACCTATCTTTTTATTTACTGCTTTTATAGTGTTATTGATATGACAATCATAGTTAAGATTATTATCAATAGTAACACCAAGCAGTTTGGTAGTAGAGTCTGGGGAGATAAGAGAATTGTCAGCTGCAGTAATAGTAAAATTTAGTTGAGGAGATTTGTGGGTAGGTGAGAATAGTAATAGTTTTGTTTTCTTGGAGTTGAGAAGGAGACATCTTTTGAGAACCATTGTTCAACGGTTGAAAAGGTAGATTGTGTGAGTGACTGGAGTTCAGATTGGGTGGGAGCTGTACAGATGATGGTAGAATCATCTGCATATTGTATGCAGGTAGTGTTATGGATAGTTGATTGAAGATCATTAATAAAGATAGAGAATAAGAGTGGACCTAATATTGATCCTTGAGGTACTCCTAAGGAGATAGGTAGTAGAGCAGATAGAGAATTTTTCCAGAGTATTGCTTGTTGTCGGTTTTCAAGGTAGGATGAGAACCAGGTTAAGGAGGAAAAATCCAAGGCAAGTGAGTTTAGTATGTGTAGGAGAAGTTTATGGTTGACCATGTCGAAGGCTTTTGACAGGTCTAGGAAAAGAGAAGCAGTTAGTTTGTTATTATTACGGTTACAGTTTATTGTGTTAGTAAAGGAAAGTAGTGCAGTGGTCGTACTATGTGAGGGTCTATATCCATGTTGAGTGTTTGCTAGTAGGTTATTTTGAAGGAGATGGTTAAGTAGTTGTTTGTGTATACATTTTTCCATGATTTTAGCTAGTGGAGATAATAGTGCTATTGGGCGGTAGTTGGAGAGGTCAGTGGATTTGCCTCCTTTATGTAAGGGTATGATGTGTGATATCTTCCAGATTGCTGGAAAATCACTTTCTTTTATGGATCTGTTTATTAGGATCGAAACAGGGTAGGCTATAGCTTTTGCTGCTACCTGAAGGAATTCAGCAGGAAGCTTATCTGCTGAGGGGGTAGTGGGTTTAAGTTTTTGTAAGAGAGATTGTATGTAGGAGGTGGGTATGGGTTGAAGTTGAAGGGAAGGAATGACTTTGTTGGTGTTACTTAAGATCAGTTGGGAAGCATCAGGGGATAAATGGCTTGCTAGTGTTTGTATGGAAGTAGTAAAGAAGCTGTTGAAGTTATTGGCTATTAAAGAGGGATTATCAGGGTCTAGATTCTGTGGGTTAGGTGTTACTATTTTACTTGGGGTAAGTAGATGATTGATAGTAGACCAGAACCTTTTTGTTGGTTCAGTCTTAAACTGATGGAAAATAGAACTGTTTGGTATCTGTCTCTCTGGATTTCTCTGGCAGGAATGATTTCCCACTTCTTCTCCAAGGCCTTTTTTCACTATAGTTTTGTTCCCCTGCACCACCTTACTCGTGCTAACCCTAATCTTACCTCTATCCTTGCTCATAATCCCGACCCATACACATTAGGCTAGTAAACATCCTCTCCCTAACAGTACCACTAAACAAAACACGCACATAACTACCCAGACAAACCAATATATGCATTCCCTTTTCTAACCCAAACCCATAAGCATTGGCACACTCAAATTAAACCTAAATGCCAAACATTTTCAATACAAATGAAAATATTGGCATTAGTACCCACTTCCGTTTACCTTACACTCAAGAATTAGCCACAGGTGGATGTCCACTTGGTCAAAAGATCAAAAAAATGGCAATCGGTCCACACCATGTTTTGTTCTTTTTTTGGCAAAGGTGGGGAGAAACTTCTTCCCATTTCTTGACCCAGAGCTTGAATCTGCAGAATTCTTTGAAAGCCAAGTATCCTGTTTTAAAAACCTTTTCTCTTGTGAGATTGTTTAATTGTTTATTTCAGAAGAATGATTTTAAAGGAAGTTTTTTTTGTCATTTACTAGGAAAAAACTTTGCAATTACTTGTGTCAAATCCAAATAAGTATTTACATTCTAATTGCCTTTTTTTGCTTATGGTAGACCGCCAAGTTTTGGCATGTTTCACTAGAAGACTTTTAAAAGTATAAAGAAGTATCACTGCATGCCTGTCTGGTGCATTAAAAAAACTGGAGGCCTTAATCCAGGCCTTGACTTCGGAGCTGGATCAATTATCTGTTAGAGCATGGGAACGTCACCCTCCAAAGAAGAGGCACAAAAAAAGGTCAGCACCCACAACCTTTATGAAGGGTGTGCCCAAAAAGCAGATGTCCACTCTGTTTGTATTATAGTCTGAGGACACCCTAATCAGAGTTGGTTTACCACTGCTTAGGCCCCGCTGCTGGCTTTTGCATGTCAGTCTCAGTCTAATCCCATTAGAGGTGGAGATCTTCCAGCACATCTTGGCAGACCTCATTTTACATCACTGGTATGGTGGACTTGTGGGCTACTTTGACAAAAGTGATTAACACCAATATTCGAAGAGAAATTCATTGACTCTAACTAGTTAAAAAAAAAAAAGAAAGAAGTACATAGAGAGAAATTAATTGACTCCAACTAGTTAAAAGAAAAAAAGAAAGAATTATTTTCTTTTCTGACTCTTAAAGTACATAATGACTATTCTGGGGACAGATCAGTGGATCATAGCCGCTCCTGCAGAAGGGCTCATGCAGCTGAATCAGTGGCCCAAGCCACTGCATCTCCTTGAAATCCTGGACATTCAGTGAACTAAATAGTTTCCCAGAAAGGCCTTGCCTCATAATATTTCATGAAGTTGACTGATGCACTTCTCTTAGTGTGACAGAGTTCAGAGCAACCCGCTCTTCAGCCTTCCACTTTAGGAATTTTATACATAAAATTGAAAAGGAGAGACTCTCTTCAAAGAGAATAACATTTGTCATCAGAAGATTAAAAGAGCTGGTATACACCTTTCAAATGTCCTGTTACTCAGGTATGACTCATGTTAATGAAACTATTTCCCCAGTTTCTCCTCCAAAATATATCCCATTTAGGGAGACCATCAGTCTGATGAGGAGCACATCTAATAGAAGTCTAAGGATATAACTAAGACAAAGAAGAGGTGCTCAGGCCTTCTCTGCCTGGATAATGCAAAATCCACTGTGGTTCATCTAGTGTTTGAGCCTTTTAAAGATGCTTATACAGCAACATTGCAGGATCCTGACATCCAAACCCCTGATCCCAAGAAACCTAAAATCTTCTAGCATCCAAAAGGCTTCTCAGTACCTGTAAAGGAACCACAATGAGCATCCAATTGTAGTTTCCTTTGATGCTGCTGTAACCAATGCTCTCCAAAATGAGAACGCAGGGTGCTAGACTAGTTTGAAAAAAAAAACATCTGTTTGTATACTGTCCTTGCCTTCAAGTTATCAGGTTTCCAGACTCACATAGCTAAACATCAGGTAGAGATCCTGATGCATATTGAAGAGCTGGCATCATAGATTACATATGAAACCAGGAAGGTGCAAATTTGCATACTGGCCTACACTGTTCAGAAGAATGGCAAATTTGTTATAAAATGTGGTTATAACACTGATGGCAGTCTCCACCATCAGTGAACATGCTAAGCTGAGATTTCAGCCTCTATCATAGGATGTTAAGGGATGGCACCTTAATGTACCCATAAACAGGAATCCTCTGACGCAGGATATTTTCAAAAAGTTAAAAGAAAAAGAAAAGACCATGGAACCTGTCAAGCATGCCTTCCACCCACCCACTCCCAGATGCACCAGAAATTATTCATCCAAGCAGTGACCTTTATACCACCATGTAATCATTGGTTAGAAAGACAGGGAAAAGAGTCTTTGAGAAGCAAAATGACAGAATAAGAAAAAAAGATATGCTAGGGAGGTTTTCTGGAAGTAGCTGTACAGGACCTCTGAACAATCATAACTCTGCCAAAGCCATCATGCTCCTCCCACCTTCCCTTCCCCCATTCGGTAAAAACTATCCTTGTCATATCCTCTGGGTATTGACTATTTTCTTGGAAAGTTGGGGAACAATAACCTTGGACAGGTGGGTTCCATTTGTTAACGTTTCAAGTCACAGAATGGAATGCAACACCTTTCATGGAGAAGCTTCCCATCCTAGTAGCTCAGGCAGAGTTCACCTTACTCTTCTTGATCTGCTCCTAGTTCAGGAGCCATAGAACGGGTCTCCTTAGGAGAATAAGGGGGTGGGTGTTTTATTGCTGTCTTTCCTTGGTCCCCAGAAACCTCAGCTTATTGAAACCTATACTAGACATCTAAAAAAATTAAACCTCTTTTTAAAGATGCTAAAGTTCAAAATGCTTACTCTGCGGTCCCTTCAGTCCTAGTTAATTCCTGGAGTCCTTATGATTACCCTACATCTCAATGATGTCTATTTGCATATTCCCAAAGTTGAAGAGCACAGGAGATTGCTTAGGTTCAGGCATTAGACAATTTACAGTCTACATCCTTGCCATTTTGGCTTTGCACTGTTCTCAGGGTTTTCACATAAGGACCATGGGCATCCTTATCTACTCATATTTGGATAAGTGCTTGCTCCGGGCTCAGTCTAAGGAGGAATTGCAAGGAAACCTCCTGTTCATCCTCACCTGTCAGAGAACATGAGGCTCTTCTTGAATTTCCCAGGTTACAACTTGATCACTCCAGAACATTCATACACTTTCTGAAGATCACTTGGGACATATACATTAGCACTTCTTTCTTAACACCCATAAAGTAAGCCTTTCGAGGGACATTTTGCTCCAGCAGATACATAGAATGTTCATGATGGCAAGGGAATTTCCCAGAAATCTGGGGTTATAGAATCCATTATCCTCATGGTGCTTCTGCCAAGACATCATATGCAAAATGTCCCCTGACACCTAAAGAGTCTGTGAGAAACGTGACACTGGCAGTCCAGCTAGATAGAATTTTGTAAATAATCCTATGTCATTTGTAAATATTGATAGGATTTGTAGGCTTGTTTTACAAATGTAAGATAACTATGTTATGATTAACCTATATGTTCTTTATTGAGCTTCAAGATTGTAACCACAGTGCACTCTGCTGGAAAACAGCAGAAATGTGTATAAGCTCTATGCCTATGTAAATGTATGTTTCATAGTAGAAATTGGGATTACAGAGTTAACTTGCAAAACTCTAAGAAAATAAGTTCAGAAGTAGAGAGTTTTATGATGTGTTGTAAAGTCAGTTTATCTCAAGCTAAGCAGACACAATGTCTAGAGTTGTAGGCTTTCCTATTGTATGGAAACAGAGGTAATTGTAGGTTTCAAATGTAAAGATGTTTCCAGGCAAGTTTCTAACAGATAACTATTTTAAGTTCCTCTTGGCCTGGAAACTAAAAGCAGAATTGACAAGAATGATATAATATGAGATGATTCAGCAGTAATGTGTATTGTCAATTTAAGAACCATCTCAGAGAAAAAGTGAGTACATTTTATATCTTGTCTTTGGAACTGACAACATCACCAGCAATTGCTTTGTTCCGTAAGTAAGACTTAGATCTTATTATCTCTCTTTGAGATAGATAGGAAAATAGTCAGATCAGTCTAGAAGTTTTCTTTATTTATGTGATACTGTCCTACAATGTTGTTTCTGAACTCTGTTGTCACTGTGCTGAGTTAATGAGTATTGCCTTGTGCTTTTATTATTTATTAGATATATTTAAACCTTTAAATCGTGGCTGATTTTATGTGGGGATAATTTAAGCTCTTAGTGTACTTGCATGTATTTGGTGACACTGTATAGGCCACTCCTATATAGCCTTAAAAACATTTTGGTCACACTTACCAGTTGGATAATAGCAACATTGCAAAGTAGAATTGGATACCCTTTGGTAAGGGCCTTTTTAGTAGCTGATAAGGGTGGTTGGTGGCAGGTGGTACTACTGTATAGTCTGGGCAGAAGGGGGCATAGCTGGAGAACCTGTGCCAGCCTTCCCCAGGAGTGTCAATGTGTTTGTATACAAATCAAATCTCAAAGTGTGCATGTGTCAGCTACTTGGGCAGGGACACGAAGCACTGGTTGGGCAGAGAGGGTGCTGGAGGTTTTGGCTTGACTACTCGGCTGAGTTCTTAACCCTATAGCTTTGCCAGTGGGGAGTCTTACTGGAGATTTGGAGAGAGGGAGAAACCAGCCCCAGACTGACTGTGATCTCTGTGTGCTGTTAAGGGAAATTCTAATTTACTGTGTGTGTGCTTGTTATCCTCCCAGTGTGCACATCCCTCACTGGTGTTAGTGGTGAGGATTGAGGCTCCTTGATTACTGGGCCAGGGCAGGAGCATCACAGAGTCTATGGAAGCCACATTTACAGTCAAGAGGCAATTGATCTTGCCATGCATTCAGAAATAAGTTTACCTGGGAAGCAGCTCAAGTCATAGCATATGTGGAAATACCTTTTCAGCGTTCCGCACACAACTAGTACCTTACTGTAAATATATTCAGTAAGGCTTGGGAAGCACTCAACTGCAACCTATATTCACTAAATCTGTGGTGCACAAACTTTGGAAACAGCATATCAATATCATTATAGATTTTATAGCCTTTATATTAATCTGCAAACCACCAGTTGTGCATTTAACCTTAAACAACAGATATGTTGTGCATAAACAAGCAGGGGGAATGATTCGCTCATAACTTCCTCTGCTAACTAACTATACAAGCCTGGGATTTAGCCTCACAGTCAGAAAACAGACTCAGAATTGTACATCTTTTCCAACCTCAACCAGATGGTAGATACCTTCATCAGATAATTAACCAGCAATCATTTGTGGTATCTGTACAGATCTGTCTTCAAAGGACTAGCAGAAAGGTGGGGAGTTGCAGATGTTGACTTTTTACTTCTACATACAAAAAAAATCCCTAAATCCCTATCTCAGGTCTACAGGCAACCACTAATTCACAGTTTTGTGCAAGGTTTATTTGCAGAAACACATGGACAGCAAATGTATTGTCCTAACCATGAAGAAGTGTCTTCCTTTATGCATCCTACCTAAAATTTCTACTATTCAGAGTGCTGTATAAAGGAAGAGCGAAGTGACCTAGGATGATCTCGATGGCCTTTTTTGAACTAGGCAATACTGATTCTCCCTCTTCTTGCAATTAGGGAGAGAATATATGTTTACCCTGTTTGTGGCAGTAGGCTGTGCTAATCCAGCAGTCAGGCTAACAGATGTACCCAGATCTCCAGGGCCTAGACTCATGGCATGAATGATCTAACACACATTCCTGTAAAGCACCTATTTTCTAAGGAAATGCTACAACAAGTTGCTTTTATTTGTCCTTGATTTGCTACAGCAAGTGGCTTTTTACTTTTATTTGTGCTTGATTTGCTACAGCAAGTGTTTTTTTTGCTTTTATTTGATGTGTTAAACATCATAAAGGAAGCCAAGAAACTTAGTGCAAGGAAATCTTACTTGTCAAAATGGAATATATTCTGCATTTGGTAGAGCCCCAGCTCTGCAGGGCTGCCCTTGGTACTAGTGTATCTGACTGATCTTTTTTTGCAACAGGATTTTCCTGTGCCTGAATTAAAAAATTTTTTTCATGTCTGTATGGCTTCCTCTAATAAGGTAAGTACCCCAGTAAGTGTTCTTGTTCACTCATCTGTCTACCTATTTAATTGGGTAAACCTCTTGAAATTTCAGTAAGGAAGTATATCAGAAAGAGAGTCTCCTACATCTGTTAGCTAAAGTGTGTTTATCTGGTCTAATCTCTTATACTGTGTTCCAAGTCTTATAACTTGGACATAACTTCTACAGCTGGGACAGGATTTGACATGGCCATCCTTCAAGGACTGTTACAATCTGTATCGGGGCCAGTCAGTCAGTGGCTCCTAAGTTTTCAAATTGTCAAATTTAAAATTGTCCCTTACTACCCTTTCTACAAAAATACCCAAGGGATAAGTCATACTATTTTCAAAACTAATAATTAACCTATAGGGACAGTTTGAAGAACATCGATTACATCCTACATGATTCTTGGGATTTTTTAAGTAGGATTAAAAGTGACTATTGTAATGGGGACAACACTTTTGCTACTATTGATGTCGTAGACTTGTTCACTTCGATTCCCCATTTTGAGGGGTTGACTTTTTTCTGCAAGGCCGTCTTGGAAGTATTTGACTTAAGTAATAACCTTCTAAATTTCGTTATGGTCCTCATGGGCATTATTTTAAAAATTATTTCTTCACATTTGAAGGTGAATTTTTTTAAACAGACTAAAAGGGTGGCCATGGGTATTAGTTGTGCCCCCCTTTTTGCAAACTTAGTAATGTACAGATGGGAAAAAGAACATATTTTTAATAGTAAATTCCCAGATCAATGGTGGACCTACCTCCACTTCCTGGATGACATATTTATTTTGTGGAAGAAAGATGGGGAAGTTATGGAATTGTTTGATTATATTAATGGAGTATGTAATTATTTTAAATGTACTAGTACTCTTAGTAAGGATTCCATTCATTATTTGGATGTAACTGTTGCTTTGGACAGGGACAAAAAAGGTTTCACATCCAGAGTATACAGGAAGCCAACTTTCTCGAATGACTATTTGGAATATAACAGTAGTCACCCGGGTTACACAAAGAGAAATATAGTAAAAGGGCAGATGGTGAGGCTTGCCAGAATGTGTTCAAGTCAAGAGATTTGTAAGAGGGAAATGGCTACCTTGGTAAACTTCTTTATAGAAAGAGGCTACCCGCCATGCTATACTCCATATGTGAGGAAGTTATGAATGAATGGGGAAAAAGATTTAAACCTTTATTAGGAACAACAACTGAACCTATAGGGAACCCTGAGGTCCAGAACAGAGACAAAAATTACAGTCAAGCAATGGTTTTAACATTTGGTGAGCTGAGTAAGGAAATTAAACAGA